>NW_004525004.1:35055-40082 GCF_000260255.1 Octodon degus
TTCAAAGCAAATCACCAAGAAAGAAAAAAAAAACCCACAAACCAGGAGAAAAAGCATAGCTGTCTCTCCCTCAGACAAAAGTTTTCTATCTAGAATATGTAAAAAATAAATATAAGTCAGACCCCTCAAATTCAAAGACCTAATCCAAAAATTGGCATCTGAGGGAACGATATAGTTCTCAGAAGAAGAAACACAAATGGCAAGAAAATAAATGAAAAAATGTTCGATATTATTGGTCCATTTGAGAAATGGAAATTAAAACAATGCTGAGATTCCATCTCACACCAGAAAGAATGGCTGACATCAAGAAATCAAATCTTGAAAGCTCTGTGGAGAAAAAGTAATCCTTTGGCGCCGTTGGTTGGAGTGCAGACAGATATGATTGCTATGGAAATCAGTATGGAGATTCTTTCAAATGATAAAATTGGATACCATTCTAGCCATCTGTTCCCCTCCTGGCTGTTTTTATAGAAGAACAGAAAACTTCGTAGCACAGAAGTATATGTGCTCCTATATTTATAGAAACACAATTTGTTATAACTAAATCCATCAAAGAATTCAAATACCCATCAACTAAAGGTTGGAGAAAGTCATGGTGCTTTTTCACAATGGGTTTTTACTCAGCCATGAAACAGGAAAAATTTGAGGCTTTCATCGGTAAATGAATTGTAACAAGAGAACATACTCTTCAGTAAAATAAATCAGACATGCATGTGCAAATATTACATTGTGTCCTTAGTGTGAGAACCTGAAAGAGAAAAATGGTGTCTGAAGTGTACGATAGATCCTGGGAAAAGGTAATTAACTTATTCAAAAGGAAAGCGTCACTGAGTTGAGAAGGAGGAGATGAGAGCGAGTGGGGCAACCAGATTTATCTACGTTTGTAAGGAGTATGGTTTAAACAACTTACTGTGTATTTCTGCTGCTCTACGGGAAGAAGCAGTTAATGGTTTAATGTGTTTTATCTACTTTTTCAACTGTTTGTACTTTTTCTCTTCTTCATTTATTATACTTTCTTCTTTCTTCTTCCAATTTCACATACATATATCTTATAATGTGAACAATTGGTTGGAAGACAACACTGTGTATTGTAAGAAATATTGTGAAATTTATAATACTTTATTGAGTGAAATTCTGTATTAATTTTTGTTTTAATTCTAATTTGTACTCTGTAAAAAATAATATTTAAATAGCACTTGAGGTCAGGTGTAGCCCTCTTTCTGGATGGGGAAAGAGAACTTTACAGTTACTATAGAGGTGTTTCATTCACTCCATGGGTTGAATCCAATTTCAAGCTCTCTGCCAAAGAAACAGCTTGCAAGCCAGAACAGTTTGTTTGCAAGGATTGAGGAGCATAGTATTCTTGGGCTGGCATTCTCTTAACATAATATGTGCGATTGATTTCCACCTCAAGCTGCTCCCAACAAAACCAGCAAAGTCTGAATTCTCTGAAATCTGTATGGCCAATAAAGCTGCTTTTCTTGGAATTGTAAATGGCTTTGATTTACAGACTCAAACAGCACTGCCTTTGACTCCACATGCATTTGGACTGACTCAGTGATAATGGAGACAGACATGAGCTTGGTGGACAACAGTCACACTGGAACCAACTCTGCTTCTGAAGCCAGAGTTTAGAGAAAAACTACGAGATACAGAGACAGAGACAGAGAGACAGAGGGAGATAGAGACAGATATGATAGATAGATGAAAGATAGATAGATAGATAGATGATAGATAGATAGATAGATAGATAGATAGATAGATAGATGTTAGAAGCAGGGAGACAAACACAGAAACACAAAAAGTGACTGAGGCAGAGAAATAGACAGAGAAGAGACATAGGAGAGAGAGAGAGAGAGAGAGAGAGAGAGAGAGAGAGAGAGAGAGAGTCTAATGAACAGAGATACACTCAGAAAGAAAGAAAAAGATAATAAAATGATTTGAAGAAAAGTAGTCACTCAGAAAGATACAAGAGTCTAATACAACTTTGTACAACTGTATCAAATGGGCCCAGATCTCTTCTCAATTTTGCTCTCCACCTGTGTCACACCTACCTCTCTGTCCCAAGAACTACATCTTTATCATCCTGATGCCTGTTTGTCTCACCATTTCTGTGTCTGTGGCTGGTCAAGAAAAGGAGAGATTAAGGAAATAATGAAACTGCGTGGGTCACAAAGAGAGAGAACATATGTCAAAGGAGGTATTTTAATGCATATATATATCACTTCTGAGAGAAATTGCTGCTCAATAGGCCTAGAGGAAACCTCAAATTGTACAACTGCTAGAAGGAGACATAAGATGAAATATGTGATTGGGAATGGGGAAAAGATGTTCAGGCTTGGATATCATAATGAATTAAATTGAATCAAAAAATTTTAATTCTGTAGCTCCTGAAAATACAGTATTAAAATGTTAAAACAGGAGTAGGACAAGAACGGGAGAAGTGGAAATGGATTTATCAATGCATGTAAACAGGATGGTTTGCACAAGTGCGATGTACATTTTTGCTGGTCTGTGGAAAGCAGCAAATAATACTTAATTTGTTTGGAATCATTTTACTAACTGTCTGTACTTTTTCCTCCTTAATTTCTCATACATTACTTTCTTTCTTTCTTCTTTTTTTTTCACTTTTCAAAAAAATCATTTATTGAGGTAATAGTCCATTCCCCACATGTCCCAACAAAAGCTTGCTTTCTTTGGACACTAGAATAGAAACAAATTGCTCAAATGTTTCATCTAACAATATTTTTAAAAATGAGAATACAAAATAGGAAAAAAACCCACAAAAATTTCCAACGAGCCCCCACCTAGCCCACCGTGTGATTGAGAACTTCTACCATGCTCTTGGAAAACCCCAGATCACGCCCAAGCCCACATCAGCGAGTGTGTGGGAGAGCTTCGGGCTACAAGCACCCGCGGGAATTCTCATGACCAAATCCAGACATGCCACATGAGTGACACCCTCACATTCACCATCTGGACCCCTCCACCTCTCCAGAGACCTCCACGCCCAAGCCCTCTGGGTAAGAGAGAACTCTTGCCACGCTCTCGGGAACCCCCAGATCCAGACCAAATTCAGACATGGCAAGTGTGTGGAAGAGCTTCCTCTCCTCCCTGTGTCCCCTGTTGCTCTCAGACCCAGCACAACCCTGGCATACAGGCCTGAGATGAAACAATGCAGCTGCACTCCCCGCAGAAAGAGTAGGGGATAGAGTTACCCAGCTAATCCACAAGTAGAACATTTTATCAAAGAGGTAAAAGAGGCTCGCTCCCACGATGTGCAGCAGGAAGGAGGTCAGGTCAGCAGCCAGACCCAAGGCAGGCACGACTGGATAAAATAAAACATTGTAGATATGCACCTGAATATCAAGACATGATAAGGTTATAACTGCACCAAAACTGTACAACAAAGGTCAGATGATAGCGCTATAAAAATGACAAAGAAGGAGATAAATGGAATCTCAGACCACAATCCCATCCAGAACAAGTGCAGAGGACACTAGCACAGAAGAAATTGGGAATCACACAGCTGATAATTCTGAATAAATACCTTCGGAAATAACGAAACAACTGCAGAAAGGTATAGAGGAACTCAGATCAGAAATAACCTCGGAAATAAAAGAAATGATAACTCTACATTAATAGAATCAGAAGTAAAGAAACAAATGCACAATGATATAGAAAAAACCCAGTCTGAAAAACAATCTGCAGTAAAAGAATGAATAACTGCTACTAAGAAGACACTGATAAATATATAGAATACATTAGAAAAATGAAGGATTCCTTCAATGAGCAATAAAGGAAAGAAAGAGATTGCATGAAGCAGAGTCAAGGAGATAGAGATGAAATTAAAATCTCAATCACAAGTACGCAAGATCATTTGCGTGAAGGTGAAGATAGAGTTTCAGATTTAAAAGTCGTTGGTGCAGCTAGTGAAATGGTAAGAAAAGATCTCAAGATTTCAAGTTTGGTGGAGAAGTTACTTACTTCCATGACAAAGAACAACTAAGGAATTTCATAATGACAAAGACAACTCTACAAAGACTATTGAATGATGTTCTAGAGAAGGACCAAAATAATCATAACTCCATGAATGAGAACAGAAGAATCCAACTAAATTGGGCAAACAATTAAACACAAGAGAAAAAGGAGTAAACAACAGCAGGTAAATATCATGTCAATCATAAGTCAGTACATCTTAATTATAACCATCAAATTAAAAGGACTTTAAATTTACCAATTAAAGCAAATAGACTGGCACAGTGGATCAGGAAACCCAATTCAACAATTTCTCTATGCAAGAAACACACTTAACTCATAAAGAAATACATAGGCTGACAACCAAGGAATAGAAAGCAATACTACACACCCCAGTATCTCAGAAAAAAGCAGGGGTAGCAATCCAGTTTTCAAACCGTCTAAACTTCAAAAAAGAAAGAAAAGAAGACCTCTATATACCGGTTAGGGGAAATATTCAAGAGGGAGAGGTAGCAGTCATAAATATGTATGCACCAAACACAGGAGCACCCAACTACATAAGATGAATTTTAATGGACATGAAAAATCTAATATTCAATACCACAATCTTAAGAAGAGACCTTAACAACCCCATAACCCAAACATAGAGGTCAGGAAGACAAAAAGTAAGCAAAAAGTTGCAGAAGTAAACCAGAAATGGATCTAGAGGAAATATAGAGAGTGCTCCACTCTCGACAGCTGAATAAACATCTTTCTCAGTTTCACATGAGTCATTTTCTAAAATAGACAACATACTAGTCCTTACATCAAGCTTAAATATATGCAAGAAAACAGAAATTATCCCATGCATATCATCTTAGGACAGTGCAATGAAAGTGAAAATAAATGACAAAAGAAACCAGAAACCCACCTAAGTACAGGAAATTAAATAACAGCTACTCAGCAACCAATGGGTCAAAGATGAAATTAAACAAGACATTTAACAATACCTACAATTCAATGGAAATTCAACCTCTACTTATTGGCATTTATGGAATGCAATGAAAGCA
>NW_004525004.1:40182-46403 GCF_000260255.1 Octodon degus
GAATGTCCATTTTGTATCTGTGTATTCAAAGTGGTTAGGATAGATATATAGTTGCATTCTCTTAATGAATAGAATGATTTGTTCTAATAGTGTTTATAAATAGGATCTCAAGAACGCATCTTGTACAGCAATTGACCACTAAGAAGAATGTATGCAGTGTATTATTTGTTGGAAATGTACTTCCGATTTGATTTGAAACTGTCTCATTGCTGTTTATCAATAAAATTTTGAAAAAAATAAAAAATAATAAATTTTAAAAAGGACGTAGTGAGGGACATACTGAAATATCTCCTTGCATAAGTGTGATGTCAAAATCAAGTTACCATTTACACCACACTTATTTTGGACTGTACTTCAGACCTATATATTTGTAAAGTATAAAAGCTTTTTTATAACAACTTAAAACTGTAAAACATGCAATCAACCTTATTAGAAATTAAAGGAATTCTATGTAAAAAAGGAGTGTAGGTTGTTTTGAAGATAAAATAGAAGTTAAATCCTGCAAACAAAACACGATGGTAGGTCTTCACTTGGTAGGTTTTTCCCTAAACTTAAACCCATGGCACAATGCCCTGCATCCTGCCTCAGGATTAGATAGATCAGGACTATTTTACCACACCAAGTTTACAATGAAAACAGCATAATTTGAATATTACTTTGGAACAAATCCAGAAGAATCAGTGCACTAAAACAGTAAAACAGCAAAAAGAAGCACCAAAGTGAAACCAAGGTTTGGGACACAGACTTATTTACATTGATGGGCAGATTGCTATCATTTCTAGAACATCAGGCTCGGATCTCTGGTGATATAGGGCTTATGTGACATAAGCAGAAAGTCCAGAGCCAGAATGGCTTTTCCTTTGTGGTTTGGTCTATACAATGTGCGTCATAGTAATGAGCTATGCATCACAGTGGCTAACTGCATCTAAGAGACAGGAGAAACTGAATGTGGAACACGAACTGCTACCTGGGCAGCTAAGAAACTGGCATATACTGAGTAAGGGATGATTTCTGGTACATTCACCCCTCTTCTTTAATTTCCCTGGGAAATTTTGCTGATCATATTGCATCTGACCTTCTCAGATAAGGCACAACTAAAATTTAGGTGTGTCTGTTCTGTAACATTACTCTGAGAAGATAGTGAGGGAGTTCATGTGATCCAGGAGAGTGTCCAGTGTATTTTCGATGCTCATCAAATCTTGTTGAAGTGATTGATTGATTGATTGATAGATTGATTGATTGATTGATTGATTATCTTGGGGCAACAATCCATGCAGTTTAAGTCTCCCTCCTCAAAAAAATAACCACACCTATCGTGGAGCATAGAAGCAAGGACAGAAGTAAGAAGGCTAAATAGAAACAAAAATCATGAATAATAGTTATAGAGCAATCCTTTGAACACTGTCCTTAGTATTCAGTAGTACCTTTATGTCTCTTCACAGTGAGCCTTCGTGGAGTTGCCCAGATAAATTTTTACAGTGGATGTATGGCTGGATTTCTGAAACTTATACAAGTAGTTAATATATACTACTTATACAGGTTATACATGTGTGCAGGAATGTATAAAGATAGCCATTCTTGTCACTGGTTAAAAGGTGTATATCGAGGCAGGCAAGATAGCTCAGCAGTCTAAATCGCCTGCTTAGAGCAGCTTAGACAAGCATACAGGGACCGTGGTTTGATACCTGATACCACATACTTCGCCAGGCCCACCCACAGGGTGGGCTGAGTTGGCCATAAAACAGAACAATAGCAACAACAAAAATCAGGTGTATATAGTTCTTATTTCATCTAATTTTCAAGTGACCTCTGCGACAAATGCAAACCCAATTTCACTGCCAAATGTAGGCCATATTTGGGGAATGATTTGTTATACCATGACCCTGCAAATTTTTTCTTCTCCATATAGGTAGGGAATGGAAAGTCAGGGTCAATGACACAGACACCGAAGTTTGAGCTTGCTGTAAGGTTATGGGTGCCGGTGAAGTGGCTTGAGGTGTAGAACAAATGGCAGGGCAGGTCTGGCTCTGATAGTCTAGGAATACTAGGATATTAGCCAATTGGATCACCAGAGGGGGCTTAGGCCTCTGGACCAGAATATTTTGCATCATTAGTGGCAGCTTTCCAAACAGTAAGAAGAAGCAGTTTTCTGTGCAAATCGTTCTTGGACAGTTTTGGCTAAAATATATTCGTCTAAGTTGACAATAGCATATCTAGTCCATCAGACTTTATTCCTAGAACAGCTACTTACACTCCATAAGCAGGGTGTACTCAGCACATGTTAGGGGATCGATTTTTTTCCCCAGTAGATAATGGAGCACTCGCACAGCTAGTTCTCTGTCTAAGGTGAATTTGTCACCTTGCTCATAATGCTGTCACTATTAGAGGAAAATGGGGTAGCAGTCTTTGGTGACACATCGCAAGTATTTCCAGAGGTAAGGCACTGAGTGCTCCTAGTGGCTGACAGTCAGTGTAAGAATCATTGTTTTCGTGAACTCAAGGTTCCATATTTTATAGATGCCAACAAGTAGAAGAAAATGATGGAGTTTCTTTCTTATGACCAATTTCTGTCAAGTATTGTAGCAGAGCTTCTGTGTCTTTCCACCTCAGAAGTGTCACTAAACAGAAGGATTTTTTCGAAGAGGATCCAAGTTTTTTAACCTTTGTAATTTGAGTCCTGGTAAGTTAAGGAGAGGGGTTGTCTCCCAGGAGCCAACTGAAGACAAAAATATCATTCTTTTTTAGTTCCAAAACATATACCAGGAGGTGATTCTTGACAGAAGGCCGAGGTAACATATGTGGACATATTTGCAGTCTGGAGATCTTGAACTGTATTTCCAGGAAGAAGAGTTGTGTCATTTGACAAAGTTGGGGTTTACTTGGGATAGAGATCAATCATCACAGAAGCATGTCTGATAGCAAGCCCACAAGTGTCAGCCTTTTGTCCAAACTGCTGGAAACAAGTATCTCAAAATTCCTCACTTACTATTATCAATATTTCAGGCTGATGTAGGCACCATTCATCTGGCTAGTTTATAGGCAGTGTCAATTTCAAGTCCACGACAGGGGACAAAGTGTGAGGAATTTTAGTCATGTGCCAAGAAAGATATAGGCCACTCAAGCATATATACGAGGAATTCATACTTAATAAAGTCTCCATCTATGTGACAGGATGTGCTTGGGCAGAATCTCTTTTCAGTGGGAGCTCCAGTGGATAGCTTCAGTAACTTTATTTTTTTGTTTTTTTCCATAATTTTCTTGAGAAACAAATTACAGTGGGAGTTTCAAACCAAATTGGTAGGACAGTTTCAATAATTTTTAGACATGATTTTTGGCTTCTTACCTCACTCTTTGAGGCCTGACACCAGGGCAATGTAGTACTGACCTAAGGCTTCAATGTCCCCTGTCATATTATTGTCCCATTTTGGCTGAGCTGAGGGAAGCTATGGTCCCCTAAGTGTCAGCATTAACCATAGCGATAGAGACGTTAGGCTTTAACCAGGATTAGTCTCTATCTAAATGGAAGGGAATTCTCCAGTATTACGCAGAGTTGGAAGGAATTGGTGATAGTCATCCCATGTTGGTATGTGAGTATACAGGTGTGGATCCAAGTTGGGAGAGTTTTTACTCCTTCGTGTCCATTGAGTCCAGTGAATTAACCTGAGACAACAATGTGCTGTGGTGCAGGAGACAGTACTGGGGATTGTGATGTGTCACCTGCCTGATCAGCATGGGGTTGATGAATGCAAGGAGGAAACAGGTTGGAATCAGGGACTTAGGGCAGAAGAGGATAAAGCTTTTATGGCTTTGTCTGAATCTGAAAGTCTCTCCCATTTTGTTTGGGTTTGTTTTCACAACTAGAATGTCTTTCTTGTTGTGTAGGACACAGGTGAAGAGCCAAGGTGGGAGAGATCTTAGCCTTCCTTTTGATGCTTTTCAGGATCTCTTGACTGGGTTTTTTCTAGGCAATGCAACTTTGGAAAGGCCATGCAGCTCATTCATCGGGGCTGACAGCACAATTCTTCCTTACTCAAAATGTGGAATCTCCAAAGCTATGTCAAGCAGATATGAAAACTCCCAATAAGGAGAAGTGAAATTGAAAATGTAATAAAAACCTAACTGGAAAAGCCCAGGTCCTGATGGATGCACAACACAATTATACAAAAAATTTAGATAAAATTTCTTGTAAACTTTTCTAAAACAATTCAGTGAAATTCAAACTGAAGCAATTCTCCAAAACTCATTCCTGGAGGCAAGTATTACACTGATTTCAAAACCAGAGAAACATCCAAATAAAAAGACAACTATAGGCCGATCTCTATAATGAATATAGATGCAAAAATCCTATAAAAATGACTAGCAAGCACAATGAAGGAAATCATCAAGAAGATTCTACATCATAGCCAAGATGAATTCATTCCAGGAATGCAGGGAAGGTTCAACATACGCATATTAAAATAAATGTAATACACCACTTCAATGGAATCAAGAACAAAAACCACAGGATCATTTTAGGAGATGCAGGAAAAGCCTTAGACAAAGTGGAGCTCTCATTCATGGTAAAATATAAAACACTACACAGAATTTGAAAACGTGGTCTATATTCCAATCTGGTAAAAGCCTTCTATTAGAAAACAACAGGCAACATCATACTAAAATTGGAAAACGGAAGGCCTTCACTTTACAATCTGAAATAAGACAGGGATATCCACTATGTCTACTCCGGTTCAATACAGTTATGGAAACATAAGCCAGAGCAGTTAGACAAGAGAGAGAAATGAAAGGAATAAGGATTTGAAAAAAATGAAGTGAAATTATTATTATTTGCAGATGATAGCATACTCTACATAGAGGACTTCAAATGCTCCACCCAAGAGTCTTGTAGACTTAGACACTAAATTCACCAATGTAGCAGTTACACAGTGTCAACACCAAAAAATTACTAGCATTTTTGTACACATAGAATGAACACCCTAAGAGAGAAATTAAGGAAGCCACACCTTTCAAAACAACATCCAAAAAATGAAATGCTGATGAATCAATCTCATAAAGGACATAAAAGATGTATACAGTGAAAATTATGGTAATCTGAGAAAAGAGACTGAAGAGAATTTGAGATAATTGAAAAACATTCCATGCTCTTGAATAGGAAGAACCAACATTGTGGGGTGGTGAGATGGCTCAGTGGTCTAAAGCACCTACTTAGAACAAGCTAAGCTAAACAAAGCACCTGGACCACGGTTCAATCCCCCAGCACCACATGCCAGCGAGCCTCGCACCCTGGTGGGCTGAGCTGGACACATACACATACACACACACACACACACACACACACACACACACAAATAAATAACAACTAAAAAAAAACCAACATTGTGAAATTGGTCATATTCGCAAAATTGTTATACATATCCGATGCAATCCTAATGAAAATACCACTAATGTACCTTACAGAGCTAGAAAAAGGAATTTCCTCAGATTCATATGGAACCAGAAGAGAACCAGAATTTCAAAAGCATTCCTGGGAAACAAATGAAAGGTAGGAGGTATCACAATTTCTGACATGAAATTATACTATAAAGTTTCTGTGATGAAATCAGCATGGTAGTGGCAAAGAGACACACCTGAAGATCAGCAGAACAGAGTAGCAGTTGCAGGCAAAGCTGCAAACACACTCAGCCACCTTATCTTTGATAAAAGGGCCAAACGTGCACACTGGAAGGAAGATAGACTCTTTACTAATTGGTGTTGAAAAAAACTGGCCTTCCACATTTCAAAGGTTAAACCTAGTCCCATGATGATCACCGTACACAAAGCCTGAGTCAAGATAGATCAAAAACCTGAGACCCATTCCTAGCCCAGGTGCAGTGAGTGTGCGGAGAGCTTCCTGCTAACCTGCGCCAGCGGGACCAGTCCCAGCCCAGGCGCAGAGTGGGCTGGACACTCTCCCAGCCCCCTGGGACCACCGGCACCACTCCGCAGTGCCTCCCCCACCCCGCCCACTGAGTAGGATTTTCTGCCGAGTTCCGGGAGCCCCCAGACCCAGTCCTAGCCCAGGTCCGGTGAGTGTGCAGAGAGCTTCCTCTTCCTCCAACTTCACCTTGCCCCCTCCAGGCACAGCTCAGGCCTGGCATACATGCCTGAGGTGTAATCCTGCAGCTGCAACCTCTGCAGGGGAGAGTGTAGAGAATAGATCCAATCAGCTAGTCCAGGAGCAGAAC
>NW_004525004.1:46503-49533 GCF_000260255.1 Octodon degus
CTTTTCCATTTTCTCTCTGACTATGGGCTGCCATGCAGTGAGCAACCATCTCGACCGTGCTCTTCCACAATGTGTTTCCGCCCTGCAACCAGCTGACTTTGGACTCCCTGAAGACAGTAAGCCAAGGCATCCTGTTTTCCTTTAAGCTGTAAGTGTCTGGTGTTGAGTCCCCGTGACAGGAAAGTGAATACTATGACCTTTCATTATATATAGTTTTTCACCCCATACCTTTGGTATCTTGTAAGTGTATTGGTACTTAGAGGATGTATTAAATGGAGCCCTAAATTTTCCATGGAAATCTTAGATTTCCTTTAAGATTTCATTAACTGCACAGTTTGAAACTATTATTCACACACATCCTTACTTCCAAACTAAAAAATTTTGCAGTTTTTGAATTGAGTATCAAGTACAAAAATTAAAATTGATTCAAGTTTAAATATGATTGTCATTCCATGTTTCAAATGTTTATTGACCATATTGGGAAATGAATTGCCCATTGAACAACATAGCGCCAACTGAGTGTATGACTTACATAACATTTTTGGTCATTCTGTTCTTGACTCTCTACAACATCTACAAACTAGGCAGTACAACAAAATATGGGACTGTCAATTTTTCCCTGTGAAGCTCTTCATGCCTTCCCATCAGGCTTTCTAGCGCTGGAAAAGTATCCACACTGAGACTTGGATAATTCGGTCCAGTTTGAGCATGGTCATTGGGTCAGCGAAGTCTGTGAAGCCACACTCCATAGGTCAGGGGTAGACAGATGATTTTTTTGCCCTGTCTTTATCCTAGAGAGTCAGAGGAATATTTGGAGAGGCTGGTCCTGGTGGTTTTGATTTTTAGACTGAGATAAACCACTACATTGACTCACTCTCCCAAAGGTGGACTCGCTCTCTGATGATGCAGACAGACCTAAGCGTGGTGGACAATTGTAATACTGGATCCCACTCTGTGCATCTGAAGCTATAGTTAAAGGGAGGAAACATAGATGGGAGAAGAGACAGACAGTGACAGCGACAGAGAGATAAAGATTTAGAGAGAGACAGATACAGCAAGACAGAGTTTGAGAGAGACAGAGACAGAGGAAGACAGAGACAGGGAGAGAGGCACAGAGAGGCAGAGACAGAGAAAGAGAAACAGAGAAATAGTTTGAGAAAAAACAGGTAAAAACACGCAGACACTCAGAAACAGACTATAAAGAGACATGGAGTGCAGTGGCCCCTATGAGAAACGCAGAATTTCAAGACAGGCATTGCATAGCTGTGTCCGATACCCCCAGATCCCATCTGATTATTTCTTCCCACTTGTGCTACATTTGCCTCAACAACTATACCATTTTTATCTTCTCTGTTTTATCCTCTTTCAATTTCTGTGTCTGTGTCTGCTCCAGAAGTGGAGAAATGAGGTAGAAAGTTGGAAATCCTTCAGGTCAAGAAGACAGTTGCTCATATAGTAAATGAATTCTAACTCAGTGTGTAACTTCCATAAGACTTTCAGTCATTCTGTTCTTTTTTTATTTTTGTTTTTTATTTTTTAGTCATTCTGTTTTTGACTCTCTACAACATCTACAAACTAGGCAGTACTACAAAACAGGAGACTTTGTGAATAATTCACTGTGAATCACTTCATGCCTACCCGTCATCCTTTCTACGGCTGGACAAAGGATCCACACTGAGACCCAGATAATTACTTTGATCTATATCTGGCACTTTGGGGAAACATTGACTCTCAATATGCCCAGATGAAATATCAAATTACAAAATTACTAAAAGAAGAGAGAGGATGAAATTTGTGCTTTGGAGCTGGGCAAAGATGGTCAAGTTTGTGCTTCAAAGAAATAGAGTCTGGACCCTCTCCCAGCCCCATGAGCGGCACTCCACCACTCCGCAGTGCCTCCCCCACCCCAACAACAGAGTAGGATTTTCTGCCGAGTTCTGGGAGCACCTACACACAGCCTTAGCCCAGGTCAGGTGAGTGTGTGGAGAGCTTCCTGCTACCCTGCGCCGCCAGCACTAGTCCCATCCCCAGCCCAGGTGCAGCGTGGGCCAGAAACAGTCCAAGCCCATTGGGCCGCCCCACACTTCTCCGCAGTACCTCCCCCACCCCACCCAAAGAATAGGAATTCTTGCCCCGTCCTGGAGCACCCAGACCCAGTCCTAGCCCAGGGGTCATGAGTGTGGGTGGAGAGCTTCCTCTTCCCCATACTTCACCTTGCACCCTCCAGGCACAGTTCAGGCCTGGCATACGCGCCTGAGGTGTAATCCTGCAGCTCCAATCCCTGCAGAGAGTGTAGAGTATAGATCCAACCAGCTAATCCAGGAGCACAACATCTCACCACGGTGGCACAACAGCTTCACCCTTAAGGGCAGCAGAGGGAAAGAGCTGAGCACAGCAGCCAGACCCAAGCCAGACGCAGCTGAATAAGTCCAAACTTTGTAGAACTGCACCTGAACTTCAGTAAGTGCGAAGGTTATAACGACAGAAAAAATCTACAAAAAAGGTCAGAAGACAGTGCTACCCAAAATGAAGAGAAGGAACAAAATGCAACCTCAGAACCCAAGCCCACCCGAAACAAGTTCAGAGGTCACTAACACAGAAAAAATTGGAAATCACACAACTAAAAGCAATGAATCAACGGCTTCTGAAATAAATAAACAGCTACAGAAAGATGTAGAAGACCTCAGATTCGAAATGAAAAAAGAAATCCCTGAATTAATACCATCTGCACTAAAGAATCAAATGCAGAAACATATGGAAGAAATCCAGTACCCACCCAGACCAAGTGCGGAGGATACTAGGTCGGCTCAAATGCATGAATAAATAGTGTCGATATTAAATAAGCAACAGCAGAAAGATATAGAGGAAATCAGAGTGCAATTCTTTTCAGAAATAAAAAAAGAACTCTCAGAACGCATAGCTGATGAAGTAAAGAAGCAACTACAGAAATATAGGCAGGAAACAATCTGAAAAAAATTGCAGTAAAACAATTTCTAACTGCTTCTAAAGAAGAAATTGATAAAAAAAAAT
>NW_004525004.1:50969-51950 GCF_000260255.1 Octodon degus
AGCTGAAACACATTTTTCTCAGCTGCACATGGGTCATTTTCTAAAATAGACCACATACTGGTCCACAGGTCATGCTTAAGTATATGCAAGAAAACAGAAATTATCACAAGAACATTATCTGACCACAGTGAAATGAAACTAGAAATAAATGACAAAAGAAACCAGAAAAAAACTTTCAATACATGGAAATTAAATGACACCCTACTGAACAACGAATGTGTCCCAGAGGAAATCAAATAAAAATTCAACAATATCTACAATTCAATGAAAATTCAACCACAATTTATCCTAACTTATGGGATATGATGAAAGCAGTTCTCAGAGGGATTTTCATAGCTCTGAACTCACACATTAGGATAACACAAAGGGAACAAATAAACACCCTAATGCTGCACCTTCAACAACTAGAAAAAGAAGAGCAAACTAAACCCAGAGCCCAAAGACTTGAGGAAATCATGAAGATTAGAGCAGAAATTAATTCAATTGAGACGAAGAAAACAATTCAAAGAATTAAAAAAGCAAAAAGCTGGTTCTGTGAAAGATTAAATAAAATTGATAAGTTCCTAGCTAACCTCATCAAATAGAGGAAAGAAAAAATTCAAATACAAGCAATAAGGAATGAAAAGGGTGTAATTACCACAGACTCAGTGGAAATTTAGAAGATTACCAATACCTACTTTGAGCATCTACTCTCACAGAATAGAAGACACTAAAGAAATGGACAGATACCTAGAAAGGTACAAATTGCCACAACTGAATCAGCAAGACATAACCACTCTCAATACCCAAATAACAGCCAATGAAATATGAGATGTCATTAAAAACTTACCGGCAAAGAAAAGTCCAGGTCAGGATGGATTCACAGCTGAAATCTACAAGACATTTACAGAGATGTAGTCCCTATACTCCTCAAACTCTTCCATGAAATTGAACAGGAAGCAATATCCCCAAAATCAGTCCTGTAGGCAAGTATTATACTGA
>NW_004525004.1:52050-58047 GCF_000260255.1 Octodon degus
GATATATAATTCCGATACTCCTCAAACTCTACAATGAAATTGAAAAGGAAGCAATCCTCCCATAATCATTAATGGATGCAAGTATTACACTGATACTAAAACCAGATAAGATGCAAGTAAAAAAGGGAACTACAGACCAATCTTCTTCATGAACATAGATGCAAAAATCCTCACTAAAATCTTAGCAAATAGAATACAGCAAATCATCAAGAACATCATACACCATGACCAGGTTGGATTCCTCCCATGGATGCAAGGATGGTTCAATATTCACAAATCTATGAATGTAATATATTATGTCAATAGAGCAAACTCTAGAAACCACATAATCATATCAATTGATGGAGAAAAGGCTTTTTAAAAGTCCAACACTCATTAATTATCCAAGTACTACAGAAAATTGGAAAAGATGGCCTCTACTTCAATCTGATAGAAGCAATTTATGACAACACATGACTAACATATTTCTAAATGGGGAAAAACTGAACTTCTTTACTCTTAAACCTGGTAGAAGACAAGGATGTCCTCTATCGTCACTCATAAATCTCATTCTGGAATCATTAGCTCGAGTCATTGGACAAGAGAGAGAAAAAAGAAAGAAGAATAAGTAAACAAAATTTAAATTATCATTATTTGCAGATGTCATGATGCTTTACTTGGAAGACCCAATAAACTCCTCCTAGAAGCTACTAGAATTGATACACAAATTCAGTAACACAGTAAGATACAAAGTCAATGCCTAAAATCAATGGCATTCCTCTACACAGACAAAAAACACAATGAGGGGAAAATTAGAGAAAAAAATACTTTTACAATAGCACAGAGGAAAACCAAATATCTAGAAACATATTTACCTAAAGAAGTCAAAGATCTTTTCAAGGAAAATTAGAGTACTCTGAAAAAAGTGATCATAGAGGATTTCAGAAAATGGAAAGATATTCCCTGCTCCTGGATAGGAGGAAGCATCACTGTGAAGATGGCCATACTCCCAAAATTGTTGTACGGATTTAATGCAATCCTTATCAACCTACCACAAACATACCTAACAGACCTAGAGAAAATACTCCTAAAATTTACTTGGAAACAGGCAAGACCTAGAGTAGCAAAGGCAATCCAGGTCAACAAAGACAAGGGAGGAGGCATCACAATTCCTGACTTAAAGCTTACTACAAGGCTAGTGTGATTAAATCAGCATGGTACTGGCAACGAAGTAGACCTGGCAATCAATGGAATAGACTAGAAGACGCAGAAGCCTCTATGAACAGACTTAGCCACATTATCTTTGACAAAGTTGCCAAACATGCACACTGGAAGAAAGATAGCATGTTTAAAAAATGGTGCTGGAAAAATTGGCTCTCCATATGCCAAAACCAAACTTGACCCAAGTCTATCACCATCCACTAAGCTAAAGTCAAAATGGATTAAAGATATAAACATTAAGAGGACCTCGTCTTCCTCAGCGAGTTCGTGGGAAAGAGGATCCACGTGAAGCTGGACGACAGCCAGTTCATCAAGGTGCACCTGGACAAGGCCCAGCAGAACAATGTGGAGAACAAGGTCGAGACACTCTCCGGTGTCTATAAGAAGCTCACAGACAAGGACATTATTTTGAATTCCCAGAGTTTCAGTTGTAAGAAATTGTAAAAGCTAATATAAAGTTATCGTTCATAAAAAAAGATATAAACATTGAAACAGAAAGAGTACATCCCATGGAAGAGAAAGTAGGAGAAATTCTTGAAGACACAGGGGTAGGCAAAGAGTTCATGAATAAAAATCAAACCGCACGGTTAATACTTGAAAGAATTAACAACTGGACCTTCTCTTAATGACCTTTTCAAGTCAAAAAGAAAACACTAACAAAGTGAAAAGACAATCCACAATTTGGAAAATATCTTAACTAATGAGCACTCATACAAAGGTCTGTTATGTAGAATTTATCAATAAATAAAAAAATAATATTATATCCTCAAAATTTAAAGACCAATCCAGATGACCAATCCAGATGACCAATCCAGAAATGGTCATCCGAGATAACCACTCACTTCTCAGAGGATGAAATTAAGGAAGCCAATAAATATATGAAAAAAATGCTCCACATCACTAGCCAACAGTCAAATACAAATTAAAACAATACTGAGATATGATGTCACCCCAGAAAAAATGGCTATCACAAAGAAATCACCCAACAACAATTGTTGGAGAGTTTGTGGGGAAAAAGGAACACGCACCACTGCTGGTGGGAATGTGGATTGATGCAACCATTATGGAAATCAGTGTGGAGGCTCCTTTAAAAACTAGGACTGGAAATCCCATTCAAATCAGCTATTACCTTAATGGGAATTTATCCTGATGATCTGAAAACGTCATATCATACCGATAAATGTGGGCCTATGTTTATACTAGCACAATTTGTGATAGTGAAATCTTGGAAACAACCAAGATACCCGTCCTCTGAGGAACTGATGAAAGAGATGTAGCATTTCTATACAATGGAGTATTACTCTGCTGTAAATAATGATAAACTTGAAGCCTTCATATTTAAGTAGATGCCACTTGAAGATAAACTTACAGGTAAAATGAACCAGACCCACCTGTGTAAATATCATATAGTCTCCCCAGTATAAGAACTCAGAAGAAGAAATAAAAATAGAAATATATAACACAATTAAAAGGAAAGCGAGAACATAAGAATTTCAGAATGAGGAGAAGGCAAGGAGAAAAGGTTAGGAGCATGGTAGGGGCAAAGCTTTGCATCTATATGCATAAGATGGGTAAGGCAAGAATCCTGAGAATCGGGGACATGTTTTTGAAAATAGCAGTTAATTGGTAGGATTCTCACCCTGACTAGCTATATATGCTGATACATGTGAACTAAGCAACTGCACTGAAGATGGAAATGTGTAATAGTAGGGTCGTATTTGGAGTGCCTGTCATTCTGGTCTTCCAAATACGTGCTGCTTTTCATGACACGCTGGTTGCTGCCATGCTGTGTCTCGGGTAGATGTTTGTATTAAAAGGGAGCGGGTAGTAAAGGAAGGCAGGAGACAGGAAAAAGGGTGCTGTGCATCTGTCCTGCTACAAAGTTGTATATGATTAGATTTCTAAACTTCTGTGTAAAAATGAGTTTATTCCTATTTTACAATGTATTTTAAAGTTTTAATTTTTACTTCATATTCCATAGGGACTTAATGTTTAACACATCTAAACTTGATGAAAAATACCTGTTCCATATTATGCCTCTGATATTTGATACTCAAACAGGTAGTGAGGTTGCGCTCAACAGGCTAGGTTGCAGGGTAGTAACAATAAGTTTATCTCCTGGAGAGTTAACAAGCTAAGTTTGCAGACCAAAAATTAGAGGAAAAGATTGACTGCAAGGACAACCAACATTTTGGTCCTGGCATTTCAAGGCCAGTGAAGACACAGGACATAGGAGAACCTATACTGCAACATCATGTAACTCAGATGTGTCACAAATTTTCTGATCAAAGACATTATGGGACCACAGAGGAAAGTGACTAGTGAGGTAGAGTATGCCTAAGAAGAGTCACATGGAGAGAAAGGATTCTGTCCAGTTTTCGCAGAGAGCAAATTGGTCAAGCAATGGCCATGTCTCATCCACATGGCTGACACTGACAAATGCTCTAAAAGCCGCAATACAGGGTTTCAGGATATGGCTGGAGGGGATTTAACTGACCTTATCAGATACAAATGCTACATTTCTTGTTATATGGATGTTGCTTTATCTTCGTCTTAACCATCTAGCACAAAAGTATAAAAAAGAATTATAAAAATTAAAGCCATATTAATATGCTGAGCTGTAAAAGGCTCAAGGCAACTTCTGACATTGTCAGTATTGCGGAAAAATCATTACTATTATGGGTTTCTGGACTATTTTGGAATATTTTCCTGAATTCACAGACTTAAAATATTTACATGACAAATCTAAACAAATTCCCAATTTAATATCTGCTTAGTTACACTGACATAATGTTTGTTTTTATGGTCTAAAATACAAACCCATTACTTATAAAAGTTTCTCAAACGCTCAATATCACTACCCATTATTAGCGTTCCTAATTATAGTTTTGTAAGTAAAAAATTGTAACTGTCTTAAACATATAATCTCTCTTGGGTAACAATTTCGGCAGGTGCTGTGGTCAAAACTGCACCAAAGGTGTGGGAGTGCTTCTGGTTAAGCTTAGCCAGCGGAACCTCCCAGTCCCAGCTCAGGAGCAGCATGGGAGAGAACCTCTTTCACCCATTAGGGTCTCGCAAAACTACACAGAATACAAACAACCCACCCATCGCGTGGGAATTTCTGCTGCATTCTAGGGACCCCTAGTTGCAGTCTGAGCCCATGCCCGGTGATTCTGTGGGAGAGTTTCCTCTCCCGCCTTCTCCACCTTCTTCTCTCCAGAATCATCTCAGGCCTGGCATAGAGACCTGAGGTGAAACCCTGCAGCTTCAATCCCTGCAGAGAGAGTAGGGGACAGAACCACCAAGCTAGTACAGGAGCAGAACATGTTGCAAGAGTGGCACAACAGGTACACCCCCAAGAGCAGCAACAGGAAGGAACGGAGCACAGCAGCCCGAACCAAGCCAGGCACAGTTGGATAAATCCAAATTTGTAGATCTGCACCTGAACTTCAGTACGTGCTAAGGTTATAACTACACCAAAGCTTGAAAACAAAGGTCAGCAGACAGTGCTACACAAAATGCAAACGAGAAGGAACAAACTGCAATCTCAGAACCAACCCACCCATAACAAGTGCAGAGGACACAAACACAGAACAAATTGGGAATCACAGAGGTAAAATCAATGAATCAATGTCTTCTGAAATAAAGAAACAGCTACAGAAACATATAGAGGAACTCAGATTAGAAATGAAAAAAGAAATCCCTGAATTAATAACATCTGCAGTAAAGGCTCAAATGCAGAAACATATTGAGGAAACCCAATGCCCATCCAGGACAAGTGCAGAGGACACTAGCTCAGCTCAAATGTATGAAATAATAACGTCGATAGAAACAAAGCAACAGCAGAAAATCATAGCAGAACTAACAGTGGAATTCTTTTCTACTAGCTCAGCTGAACTGCATGAATTAATAGCATCAGTAGTTAATACGTAAGAGCAGAGAGTTATAGAAGAATTTAGAGCCGAATTTTTGAAATAAGAAAAGAATTCTCAGAACTCATAGGACCTGAAGTAAAGAATCAACTACAGAAACTTAGGGAGGAAACTCAATCTGAAAAAAACTTTGAGTAAAAGAATTAATAACGCCTTCAAAAGACGACATTGATAAAGAAAATAGAGCACATTAGAAAAATGACGGAATCCTTGAATAAGAAACACAGGAAAGAAATAGATCGCATAGAGCAGAGTCAAAGAGTTATAGAAGAATTAAAAATCTGAATCACAAGCTTGAAAAACAGTTAAAATGAAAGTGAAGACAGACTTACAAATCTTGAAGATGCTGGCAGCTACTGAAAACGTAAGAAAGAATCTCTTAAAAACAACTAGAACGCCAGAAAAATAATCCATCTCCTGCAAGATGATGCAAAGATGAACAATGTGAGACTAATAAGCATCAATGAGAAAGAAGGAGTCAATACAAATAACATTAAAAATTATGGGCAGAACAAATAGCAGAAAACTTATGAAATATGAGGAAACAATCTGAAATTCATGTCACCAAAGCATATACAATGCCAAGTAACCCCAACCCAATGAAAAACACATCGATACATATAATAGTCAAGATCCCAGAAATTCAGCACAAGAGTAATCTGCTGAAAGCCACTAGAGAAAAGAAGCAGATCACATTCAAAGAAAAGTCCATCAGAATTACAGCCGACATCTCTTCACAAACCATGAAGACAAGAAAAGCATGGAGTTTGTACAGCAATTAACCACTAAGAAGAATATATGCAGTGTATTATTTGTTGAAATTGTACTTCCGATTTGATTTGAAACTATCTCATTGCTATCTGTT
>NW_004525004.1:66108-67802 GCF_000260255.1 Octodon degus
TCTCAAGTCCATACCTTAACAGCTAAACAACTCAATAAGTACGACCTTAACTGTAAAACCAACAACATAATGGCTGAACATCTATAGAGAGGCTGAAAATATACATCATACAAGTATTTTCACATTGACAACCCGCATAGCCCACTAGAAACTTTATCCACAGAAGTTCATCAGAATACCTGAGTACCTCAATATCAAGATGTCTTTCTAGGCAATCGCACTTGAATATCCTAACATTTTGATCAGTGCTATTATTCTCATCTGAAGACTAGTCATGTAATCCACTTCACTTAGATTTTTGGACAGTAGTCTTTGTACGCAGCATGCGTGAATACTTAAATATGTTTTTTTTTTCCTTTTGCGTCAATTACATTCCTAAACACTTGGACAGATACTTGAATTTAGGGACTTCTTTGCCTGAGACAAGTTCCAATCCCAGCTGTCATTGCATTTTGTGCTCTCTCTCCACACCCAGCTCTATGAGATGTTCTATCCAGTAATGAAGCATTTTCCAGGACCACAGCAACAGGCTTTTAAGGAGCTGAAGGGGCTAGAGAACTTCATAATCAAAAAGGTGGAGGAAAACCAGCGGACCTTGGATCCCAATTCTCCACGAAACTTCATTGACTCCTTTCTCATCCACATGCAGAAGGTACATCCCGAAACCATGATGAGGACGTCCTATACTAAGAACAACAAGTCAGGATAGGTGAAGTGCAGAGATCTAATCACATCATCTTGGATCATAATAGTCTTCACCATGCCCATCATAGTTGGTCATCACTGTTCTATTTGTGTGTCCTTGTGTATAGGCAGAACATGGGCATGCAAACCATAATGGAAACCACTTCTACAACATGCTCACACACCTGGTACAATTATAAGTGCTTCATAGAACCAGCCACAATAGCTTGTATATAACTTATTATGACCTCATACACTAAAAGAGAAATTGCATCTCAGATTGTAAGTGAATTTCCTGAAGTCACACAGCAAGGAAAATATGAACTATAGTTCGAATCCTCCCTGACCTTAATTATGCTACTTCGGTCACCATGATTTCTAATCTTTTGTAGCCTATTCATTACCTTCCTATGTGGCATATATGGATAGGGGACCTGCCTTAAAGTCTTTCTGTAGACTGTGTGACTACCGTAATCTGCCTGTCTCGCATGTGTGAGAAATAAGTTGCGAAACTAAGCCATTCAGAGATATTCCTGTATGGGAAGCTTCAAACTGGGGAATAAGTAGGATGTTTTCACCATGTGAGCTCTATCTATCATATATCTATCTATCTATCTATCTATCTATCTATCTATCTATCTATCTATCATTCTACCAACGTAACTACCTATCTATCTATCTCTATTACCATTTGTAAGTATTCTTACTAAGTATAAAAGACTAGGGAACTGAAAACAGATATCGAAGCAAATATCATCCAAAAAATCCACATTTTTCACAGAGCTAGCAAAAAACGTCCCAAAAGACTCACAGATAGAAGATCTCTCTTCCCACTTTAGATCCAGACCCAAGACGGAAATAATTATTATTTCAAAGAAATAATACCAGAAAGTCTCATATTGTGTGTTAAGTGTATTCACCCTCATAGATTTTCTCCTTATAGGAGAATAACTCCAACACAGAGTTCCATATGAAGAATCTAGTTATGACAACGCTAAATCTCTTCTTTG
>NW_004525004.1:68617-70686 GCF_000260255.1 Octodon degus
TCTCTGAGAGGGCTGACTCTCATGTCTCCCCAACAATTTCTGCTGCGTGGAAGTCAATCACTTCCCCCAGAAAATGCCTGTCAAAACCACTTCCAATAGAAGCTGTTTCTTAAGGAAAAGTATTTCATGTTTCCCAGATGTCTAGCCCAGAGAGATAAACTCCAAATCGCTCAAGCATACCATCTTAGGGAAGGAAGATGTGAAAGTTCTGAGAGACATACAAATTGCATACTTATTACTTCATACCCCAAAGATAAAGACCTTCAAATTTCAACAACTTCCTTTCCCAACATCCTGATTCCAAGGGAGTTATCCTGTCAATCACACATGAATTCTCAATAAACCTGTGGTTCTCATGTGTTAGAATTACATCAGAGAACAAAGAAAAATCTGATTCAAATAGATATACATTTTAAGATGTGATTTTATATTATAGACTTTACACACATTTTAAAATATATAATTTCACATAAATTTATCACAGAAATGAGTGATGGAACATTGGAAGTTTTCTATATTTTTGCACTTGGAAATATATAGTGGATATACTTTCCCTATCAATATTTGATGTGGCATTATTTGAAGAGATATTATGAACATTTGCATAATTAGATTCTCCCTATTTAACTTCTTAGGATTTTTCTTTTCTCACAAGTAAACAATGTTGAACTAATAAATAAATAAATAAATAAATAAACAAATAACATGTGGCCCTATGACCACAAATTACCATTTGTTGGGAAATTAATTCCATGTCCCCCAAAGGTCCTCTCTCACAGAAACACAACTCCCCTGCTATCCATGTATCTTCACCTGGGGCACTCTAATTTGCCCTTCTAATACTTCTGTGCTTTTCAGAATGCCTGACTATTAATCCATTTATCCATTGCCCTTTCTCATCCCTGCCAGGACACTGAAGTGTTCCCTATCCTGGGCTCTGTGCTGAGAGACCCCAAGTTCTTCTCCAACCCAGACGATTTCAACCCCCAGAATTTCCTGGATAAGAAGGGGCAGCTTAAGAAGAATGATGCTTTTATGCCTTTTTCCATTGGTAAGGGTCCAATGTTTGGGGTCAAGCAATTTCTCAGTTCAAAAGAAGCAGTTCATACCAACTCCCCTCTCTGAGGTGCATTCTAGCGTCCTCCAACTAGAAAATCCTTCTTGGACTCTACATTCCAGTCAAGTAAATGCAAGCTCAGTGACTCCTAAATGCCAAATATCTATCCTCAAAGGGAAGGGATGATTAAACCCCTTTCAGAGATAGGTAATAATAGTCTAAGAATAAGTCAGAGATTTCTTTCCAAGGGCCACAACCAGTACTTCAGACTCTTACAAAGGAGTTGACAGCACACAAACCATGGGGGTTGGAGGGTTAAACTTCCCATTTCCATGGCCTGACATGCCTATCATTCACTTAATGTACAAGAAAACTGAAGATAAAAGGGTGTGAGTCCTTTGTCTCAAATCTCTCTGACCAAGATATGATAGACTTTCCCCCTCAGAGAATATAACTGGGCACTTGCAATTGGGAGCAGAGAACAGTGAGGGTTTCCTTTAACCCTGATACTCCTTCTCTTCATCAGGAAAGCGGTACTGTTTAGGAGACGGCCTGGCTAGAATGGAGCTCTTTATCTTCCTCACCACCATCATGCAGAACTTCCGCTTCAAGTCCCCGCAGGTGCCTGAGGACATTGACATTTCCCCCAAATACGTGGGCTTTGGCACCATCCCTCGGAACTACACCATGAGCTTTGTGCCCCGCTGATTTAAGGCTTTTCCACGGGTAGGAGAAATGGAGGGGCAAGGGAAATGTTGTTCTGTGAATGGGGCAAGTGAGTGGGAAGTTCCTGATAAATAAGAGGGCTCATGAAAAGGGTAAAGTTGTGAAGGGAAAGGAAGGAACATGAGGGATAAAATTGGGAAAATAAGCAAAATATATTGCTCACTTTACTAAAGATGTGATACTGCTAAATGTGTATAAAATAAAGATGCATATGTATCAATTCCTCAAGATGAACACAATTAATATATATTTGAACTCATGAATTAAAAGGAGAACTATCATGAAA
>NW_004525004.1:71781-72331 GCF_000260255.1 Octodon degus
TGTAAAAAATGGGCAAGGCAATGATCCTGAGAATCTCCAGAAGATTTGTGAATCTAGCAGTTAATTGGAAAGATTCTCACCCTGACTAACTATATTTACTGATACCTGTAGACTAAGCAAGTGCACTGAAGATGGCAAATTGTAATAGTAGGTTCATGTTTGGAGTGCCTCTCACTCTGGTGTTCGGAATACAGGCTGCTTTTCATGACAAGCCGGTTGCTGCTGTGCTGTCTCTCTGGTAGATGACTGTTCAAAAAGAAAAGTGTGGTGAATGAAAGCATGAGACAGGAAAAGGAATTTTGTGGGACTGTCCCGCTTTAAGGTTCTATATGGTTAGCTTTTTGAACTTACATGTAAACATAAGAATTATTTAATTCTTTTTCTCTATTTTTAAAATATATTCAATTTTTAAGTGTTTTTTTTCTTCATATTCTGTTGGGACATAAAGTTCAACTTATCAATGCTTGGTGAAAAATACCTGTTCCATATTATGCCTAAGATGTCTGATACTCAGCCAGATAGTGAGGTTAAGCTTAACAGCCTAGGCTAT
>NW_004525004.1:72431-76299 GCF_000260255.1 Octodon degus
AGTTTATCCTTTTTTCAAATAAAACCACAAAAATATATAATTTTATAAAATCTGAGTGTCCTTTTCCAGGGTTTTGGAGCACTGGCAGGCAATGACCTGGTCTTCTCCCCTCACATTTACCCACATTCTCATCTACTCATGCATACCACGGACTCTAGGGTATCGTTCTGTCTTCCCACCAGGATAGGCCACAGTTTCTGTCTCAGATTCAGGGTGGAAAACAACAATCAGGCTTCTTAACGATATGCATGAGAGAGAGAAGAATGTTCTAAAAAGCTGTATCTTTGGACTGGCATGTGACAATAAGTATGGGTGTGTTTATGCACAAATGATTTTTTACTAATTCTGTTGAGAAGTAAATAGCAATGAGACAGTTTCAAAACAGATTAGTAGGACATTTACAACAATTATTACATCATATATTGTTCTTTTCATAGTAGTTATTCAAAGTACAAGATGCAGACATGATATCCTGTCCAAACATTATTAGAGCAAATCTTCCTTCTCATTGAATTAAGAGGAAGAAGCTGTATATCTATCCTATTTTGCATAGACAGATACAAAATCGTCCTTAATTTATATCCCCCTTTTTTGCTTAGTTTTTTCAGAGATGGATATTCCATTGTCATTTAAACATTGTAGGTGCATGAATTCATCACAATAATCCAATATAGTCCAATAGTCCATAATAGTAGTGGGTTATTCGTAGGACTGGCAATTTCAGAAATTGTTGACTTCAGCCTGTTGCAGATTAATATTTTAACACGGCTTTACTTTTTATACCTCAGTTTCATACTTTTTTGCTGGATGGTTAAGACCATGATAAAACATGACTTATATAACAAGAAATGTAATGTTTGGATCTGACAAGGTCAGTCAAATCTCCTCAGGATTTACCCTGAAACTCCTTACCGCAGTTTGTAGATTATTTGTCAGTGTCAGCCATGTAACATCCTGTAACTCAATGGTGTCCCAAATTTTCTGATCAAGGTGATTAAGGGGCCACAGAGTAAAGTGATCAATGATGTATAATGTGCCTAAGGAGAGGCACCTAGACATAAAACATTCTCTCAGGCTTTCACTCTCTGTGAAAGTGGTCAAGCAATGGCTGTGACTCATCCACATGAATGACACTGACAACGAATATGCACAAATGTGCATGCAAGTGGATGACTGCATTTTCTTCTCAAGGAAGACAATCATGAATTCAGTCATTGCTTTTTTTGTTTGGTATTGGGAATCAGTTCCAATGATCAAACTCACACTTGACAGGATGGCACCGTGTCGCGGAGCTATATCCCTGGTCCTAGCCATTGGATTCTGATGGAGAAACTCTCATTATTGGTTCTGGAAACTGCTCAATGTCTCAACTAACAACTTCAGAATCACTGGGCCGGTCACAAAAATGTCTTGTAAATCCCCTTTGAAGTGGCATCACTGAGCACACAATGTGAATTTCTGTTTCTATTGGCCTAAAATCTCTATTTCTTAAACTCAGTACTAAATATATATATCATTTATATATACATAAACACACCAAAATGTTTGCACTTTAACTATTAGTGCTTGAGATTAAGAAATGCTCCCTGAACAAGGCAAATTTTATAAAAGTTCAGCTAGTATGTCTCTAAGATTTCTCAATTTCCATTATTGTTTCCTACAATGTGAGATTCCTTAAAGGCCTACTTCCTGAATATCAAACTGGGAATAAGGATGAACTTGTAGATTCACAATTACGTTATTACCAACACTGTAGCTAAGAACTCAACCTCAGAGTTAAATCACCTTGGTTACTTGCATTTCTCCTTAAGAGACTTCTAGAAACCAACTCATGGAATCATAGAATCATAGAGTATACAACTGTAGATCCTAAAAATGCTGAGTCTAAACTTCAGAACCTCAGCTTGTCATAAACTATAACTTATAATCCTTAGATCACTGATGGTTGGAACTCTTAGTGCTCACAGTACTTATCACATTGTCCCATAAACACCACTGGGAATTGCCTTCCAACCCCTCCATAGTGAGAAACTTCAGCCCTACTACCTGAATGATCCCTTTCAGAGAGGAAAGAGAAGAAGAAGAGTCTGGGGCTAGCTGAATTTTACTAATGACACACACTGCTAGGGGTAAGAAATAGTGGCTATCAAGTCTGTCATGAAAAGAAGAACAGGAAGAAAATAATTCTCTGGCCAGCCAGATAGCTCAACAGACTAAAGCACTTAACTAGGGAGAGTGCAGTGGCCAGGGTTCAATCCCTGGTGTGCCGTGTCAGCTCCGCCCCCTGGTGAGACATCTATTGAGCTTGGGTGCATTGGCACGCCCCTGTAATCCCAGTGCTTGGGAGGCTGAAAACAGGAGAATCACTATGAGTCTGACCTACGTAGTGAGACCCTGTAGGCCCTGTACAAACGCATTTTAAAAAAGAACCTAAAAAAAGAAACAAAATAATTATCAACACCATTATCTCCAAATTTTTACTTAAAGAGAAAAACCAGGAGTTTATCAAAGCATTATCAAGGGTGATAACTCACATTCCAGTGGCTGCGTTTTCTCTGCACACAGAAATCTGTCTAGTCACCATGGCAGGACCCAGAAACAATAGCTCATGGTCTACTTCTCAAGGAAAACGCTTTCTCTTCTTCCTATGCAAGCTAATATTCCCCTGAATTAGGTTCTGTTGCCCTGTTTTAATGGCTCAAATCACCTCTGGATGTGTCACTCAGCCCTCTTTCCATCACCACACTGGCCTAAACAGATAAAAGCCCAAGCTCACTGTCTCAAACAACAGATTCCTTACTTATCTCTAAGCAGTCCTCTTTTGCTGGGAAATAAAGGCCTCTTCGTTTTCCTGTCTCCTTTTCCTTTTTAGATGCCACACAAAAAATTATTTTTAGAAGGCATAAATTGTTCCATAACCAAACCTTCTATTTCTTGTTTACAATTAATCAAGGCTTCTGTCATGTCAATGAGCTCTATAAGTCTTGACAATTTTTAATTTTCGTGCTTCAAATGTACCAATCATTTAAAGTAAATCAATTTTCACACTCACTAGTTAATTCCAGTTCAGAGCAATAATAAGATTTAGATAATGTCTTTTTTATCTAAACATAGAAATGAATATATTTTCTACCAAGGAATACTTGTGTTTATATCTCTTGCATATTTTTTGCCACTAAGGAAGTGGCTTATAATCATTGGTTGCCCACAGAATAATTTACTTTAAAAATTATGTAGATTCTGAGGTACAGAATCTGAAGATTTTGAGTCTGTAATTCTAAGGGAAGTAACATCCTCTAGAAATGCTTTGTTTTCAATCCTTATCAGGGTTTATGTAAATGAACATTCAAAAAAGACATTCCTCTGAGATAATTACAGAACATAGACTGCTAGAGAATGCAAAAATTGAAACTTCACAGTATGGTTTTCTTTCCTTGTGGGACACTGAATTGATTTTTATGATGTTCAAAAGCACCAAAAACATTAAAAAGAATGTGTAAGATGGTATAAATATTCATGTTGCAATAGTGGTGTTTAGTGGTAAACAATTATCGTTGGAAACCATATACTGAAAATTTCAGGGCAAAGGTTAAACACAAATATAATCTGATGTTTATCGAATTTTAGCAGTGTAGTCATGGACTATCAAAGCACTTTTATTTATTATTCTTTTTTATTTTTATTTTTGGCAGAACAGGGAATTGAACTCAATCACTTGAAATTGCCACACAAGTGTTTATTCTGCTGATCAATCTCCCCAGCCCCACCATAGCTTTTAAAATAGGGCAGTTTCAAGGGTCTGTCAAATAGCTTTGCGAATTAAAACACCTGCAAGCAGGTACAGGGCCCAGGGATTCTATCCCCGAAC
>NW_004525004.1:76399-77487 GCF_000260255.1 Octodon degus
GCATCTTCCTAAGCAGAAACTTTAATCTACTGAGCTATCTGACGAGCCCTTAAAACAAGAATAGCTGACGAACAATTATCGGTCTATTATAAATTTTATCATCAAATCTGCTGTTCAGACTAACAGATATAGTTATGCAAGCTTGGGCATGTTTTGTTTTGTGTTTTCTTTTTTATCTACATGTGTTTCTTAACTTTCTGGTTTCTTTAATTTTCTTCAGTGCCCTTGTGCTTCTTGGCCTCTGGTTTCAATAACTTCATTAGTAATTTCCATAGCACAAATTAAATTTTACTGAAGAAAGACTAGCCATTGTTACCTAATTTCATTCAAGGTAGGAAAATCATATATTTAACCTGCACTAACAGTTTTTCTCTAACTGCACATACTTTCTTATGCTAAATCTTACTGTGTCAAAATTTTCCATGTTAATACTGTGTGCTTTCAACATGGTAATTTTTTATGTCTCATGTAGTTCTGTTTGCAACAATGCCACAGGACCCTCACGTCACTCTACAAAGTATAGCTGCCATCAAGAATTAAAATTGAATTAGGTTAAAACAAATGTTGGTGATTCTATAGGAATAAAGAAACCCATCTTCACTTTTGGTGGGAATGCATTCACACTATGAATATCAGTATGGCGATTCCCCAAAAAACAAAGAAGAAATTCTATTGGAACCGGTCACTCCACTTCTAAGTATCTTTCTGAAAGAGTTTGATATTGCACTAAAAAATTACCATGTTTATAGTGGCACAACTCAAAACAGGTAAATGTTGGAAGTGACATATGTGTCCTCCAATAGATCAACCAAACAAATGTGGTACATATGCACAATGGAGTACTGATCAAGGATATACACCAGAGAAAGAAAAGAAAAATAAGTGAAAATCAGGTCACTGTAATCCCTGAATGCCATCTTCAAGAATTTGAAATGAATCCTCTAGGAGTGAGAAATTAGAGTCAGGCCATGATATAATGTAGCTTTCATTGGATCACTCTCATTAGACTAGAGAAGTTCGAGAGCAAAAGCTTGAAGACTAACTTAAGAGTATAGAATGTGACAATAAAAAAATGGGAGAATTATTGA
>NW_004525004.1:103427-104613 GCF_000260255.1 Octodon degus
TGAATTTCATTTTTATTGCTCCCTTCTGGAATTAAATGGACTACCTCTGTCAGTTGTTGCTCTTTACGGCTTCATTAAAGCTGCTCAGATTAAAGCTTTGAGCTTCAAAAAAAAAAAATCAATTCAATAAAATCCAATAAGATCAAAGACAAACAAGGAAATGGACATTTTTCCCCCCTGTATGTGTATCTTCTACTTTCTCTTGCCTTGTATTTTCTACTAAATATCAAGATATTGCAAGTATGCAATATATAATGCATACCCTCCCTTTCATTAGAAATGTTATATTTATACTTACATTTTTATGAACTTTACCATTAAAACATAAAATTCACAAATCAAAGTTGTTTCCAAACCAATGTAAGCTTCCCAATAGCTAAACAAAGAGTCATAATTTAAATTAAAAAATTAAATTTAAAACTTGATGAGCTGGATATGGTGGTATATGTTTACAACCCCAGCACAAGAAACGCTGAGGTGGCAAGATTGCTAGGAATTGAAAACCAGCTTGGGATACAAAGTGAATTCAAGACAAGCTTGTATTGCATCGCAAGAACTTGCCTTAAACTGAAGAAAAAACCAGAAATAACCAAACTACCAAAATAAAAAAATCAAAACCAAAATACTGTATGGACCATATCACGTGCTTATTGGCCACATGTGATAATTCATTAACAAATCACACAAATATGTTGGTCATGTGAGAAATACAGATTAAAACAACACTGAGATAAAATCTCACATGAGAAACAATGGCTATCAACAAGAAGTCAACTTATAATAAATGTTGGGGACCCTTCCAGGTCCAGCCTAGGCCCAGCATGTGAGTGCAAAACTTCCACTCCTTTGAGACTAGTAGACCCCTCCAAACCCAGTCCAGCTTGGTGTGTGAAGGAGACTTTCCGCCATGCTCTCCAGACAACACCAGACCCAGCACAGGCACAGAATACAGGCCTGCTGTGAAACTCTGTGGTTGAAGTCCCTGAAGAGAGGCTCCAGGCCAGAACCACTCAGCTAGTACAGAAGCAGAGCTTCTTGCCAGAGGGGCACAGTGGGTTCACTTCCATGGGCTGCAGCAGGAACTAGCTGAGAACAGCAGCCAGACCCTAGCCAGACACATCAGGACGAGTTGAAATTGATAGATCCAGACCCACTGAGCTGAGACACTTTGATAGACCCAGATCTA
>NW_004525004.1:105818-106990 GCF_000260255.1 Octodon degus
GTAGGTGCTTTAGACCACTGAGCCATCTCTCCAGCCCCAAGAACAGAACTCTTAAAAACTAGGATGCAGGACAAAATAACTCAACATCCGCAAAATATTGTAAAGAGGAAAATGTTAGACTAATAGGCAAAAATGAGAAGAAAATAGTCAATACAAATGCTAATAAAAAATGGACAGAAGTGGGACTTGCTCTTATTGAGAAGTTTTTGCATGTCAAAAGAAATTACCAACAAAGTGAAAAGACAAACCACAAATTTAAAAAAATCACGACAAATAAGACTCAGACAAAGGTCTACTGTATATAATTTATAAAGAACTAAAAAACACTAGGGCCCAAAAATTTGGGAACCCAGTCCCAAAATGGGCATCTGAGATGAATACGCACTTCTCAAAGGATGAAATTAAAGAAGCGAATAAATATATGAAACAATGTTCCACATCAATAGTCATCCATGAAATGCAAAATAAAACAACATTGAGTTATCATTTCACCCCAGAAAGAATGACTATCATAAAGAAATCAACCAACAACAAATTTTTCAGAGTCTTTGGGGAAAAAGGAACCCTTCTGCACTGCTGATGGGAATTTAGACTGGTGCAACCATTATGGAAATCAGTGTGAAGACTCCTTAGAAAAGTTGGACAGGAAATCTCATTCAAACCAGCTATTTTTCTACTGGGAATTTTCCCAGAGGATCTGAAAACATCATATCATAGTGACATATGAGACATGTCTATGTTTATAGCAGCACAATTTTTGGTAGCCAAGTCTTGGAAACAAAAAAAAATCCCATCACCTGAGGAATAGGTGAAATAGATGTGGTATTTTTATACAACCGACTATTACTCAGCTATAAAGAATGATAAACTCAAAGCCTTTATATATAAGTGGATGTCACTTGAAGATATACTCATAAGTGAAGTAAACCGGACACACATGTGTAAATATTGTAGTTTCCCTAGTGTAAGAACTCAAAAGTAGAAATACAAATAGAGAGGTATAATACAAGTAAAAAGAAAGCAAGAACTCAAGGACTAAGTAATTAAGAGAATGAAAATAGAAGAGTTAGGAAACATGACAGTGACAAGCCATACAGCTATATGTAGAAGATGGGCAAGGCAATGATCCTGAGAATCTTCAGAAGATTTTTGAATCTAGCAGTTAATTGGAA
>NW_004525004.1:108650-113556 GCF_000260255.1 Octodon degus
CCAAATTCAACCTTGCACAGACTACTAAAAGATAATCAAGTCACAGAGACCACTATGACCAAAACTCCACAGCTGAGAATGAAAAACCCCACCAGATAGGGCAAACAATTAAACACAGGAGTAAAGGGCTAAATAACAGTAGATAAATAACATGTTAATCATAAGTCAATATATATCAATAATAACCATCAATTTAAATTGTCTCAGTTAACCAATTAAAAGAAACAGACTGGCACAGTACATTAAGAAGCGAAATCCAACACTATATTGTGTAAAAGAAACAAACTTACCTCATAAATAAATTTATAGGCTGAAAGTCAACGGATGGAAAACAATACTGCATGCCACATCACCTCAGAATAAAAGCAAGGGTAGAAATCCTGTTCGCAGACAGTGTTAACTTCAAACCAATAATGATCAAATGAAATAAAGAAGCCACTACATTTTGGTAAGCGGAAAATTTCATGAGGAAGAGGTAACATGCATAAATATGTATGCACCAAACACAGGAGCACCCAATTATATAAGACAAACCTTAATGAGCATGAAAAATCTAATATCAAATACCACAATCTTAACAGGAGTTCTTAACATCCCCTTATGCTCAAAAGATAGATCAAGCAGACAAAAAATTAAGAAGAAATACTGGAACTGAACCAGAACTTGGGACAAAAGGAATTAACAGACATATGCAGAGTGTTCCACAAAACCACAGGTGAATGCATATTTTCATTCAGTTGAAAGTGGGACGTTTTCTAAATAGACCACATACTATTCCATAGTCCATGCTTAAGTATATGCAAGAAAACAAAATTTTCCCAAGAATATCATCTAACCATAGTGCAATGAAACTGGAAATAAGTGATGAAAGAAATCACATACACTTCCTAAATAGATGGAAATTAAACAACAACTCCTGAGAAACCAATGGGTCACAGAGGAAGTTAAACAAGACTACACACCCCAGCACCTCAAAAAAAGAAGGGGGAGCAATCTTGCTCACAGACTGCCTCAACTTCAAAGCAAGAACGATCAAAGGAAATAAAGAAGGCCTCTACATGCTGGTAAGGGGAGAAATTCAAGAGGAGAAGGTAACACTCATAAATATGTACACACCAAACACAGGAGCACACAACTACATAAAACAAATCTTAATGGACATGAAAAATTTAATATCCAATGCCATAATCTTAACAGGAGACCTTAACACCCCCTTATTCCATGAAGATAGGTCAACCAGACAGAGCTTGGAATAAATGGACTTATACACAGTGTTACAGCCAAACACAGCTGAATATACATTTTTTTGAGCTGCACATGGGTCGTTTTCCAGAATAGACCACAGACTAGTCCATAGGTGATGCTTAAGTATATGCAAGAAAACAGAAATTATCCCATGCATATTAGATGACCACAATGCACAGAAACTGTAAATAAACGACAAAAGCAATGAGAAAACCACCTAAATACATGGAAATTAAACAACACACTAGTCAGCAATCAATGGGTCAAAGATGAATTTAAACACGTCATTCAACAATAGCGAAAATTCTATGAAAATTCCACCACTATTTATTGAAATTTATGGGATGTGTTGAAAGTAGTTCTCAGATGGGAAAGTATAGCTGTGAATTCACACATTAGGAAAACAGAACGGGAAGGAATATACACCCTAATGCAGCATCTCCAACATCTAATAAAAGAAGAGCAAACCAAACATAGAGCCCAAAGACAAGAAGAAATCATGAGGATTATAGCAGACTTTAATTCAATTGAGATGAAGAAGACAGTTCAAGGAATTAATGAATCAAATGCTGGTTCTTTGAAAGATTAAATAAATTCAATAAACCCCTATCTAACCTCACAAAAAGAGCAAACAAAAATTCAAATACAAGCAATAAGGAATGAAAGTGTAATTACCACAGACCCAGTGGAAATTCAGAAAATTATCAAAGCTAATTTGAGAAACTTTACTCTCAGAGAATAGAAGACACAGAAGAAATGGACAGATTCCTAGAAAGGTACAAATTAGGACAACTGAATCAAGAAGATATAACATCTCTCAATAACCCAAAGAGTCAATGAAATATGTAATGTGACTGAAAAAATCTACTCAAAAAGAAAATTTTAGGTCTTGCTTGATTTACAGCTAAATTCTACAAGAAATTTATGGAAGATATAATCCCTATACTCCTCTAACACTTTAATGAAATTGAAAAGGAAGCAATCCCATCAAAATCATTCCTGGAGGCAAGTATTATACTGATACGAGTACCAGGGAAAGACACAAGTAAAAAAAGAGAACTACAGACCAATCTCCCTCATGAACATAGATGCCAAAATTCTCAGTAAAATCCTAGAAAATAGAATACAGTAAATCATCAAGAAGATCGTACACCATGACCAGGTAGGATTCATCCTAGGGATGCAAGGATGGTTCAATACTCAAAAATCTATAAATGTAATGCAATATGTCAATAGGGCAAAAACTGAAAACCACATGATCATCTCCATTGATGCAGAAAAGGCTTTAGACAAAGTCCAACACTCATTCATGTTCAATGACCTACCGAAAATTGGAATACACGACCTGTACTTCTGCTAAAAGCCATCTGCAACAAACCAATGACTTATATAATTATAAATGGAGAAACACTGAAATCTTTTACTCTCAGACCCAGTACACGACAAGGATGTCTTCTATCACCACTCCTACTCAATATAGTTTTGGAAGCATTAGGTAAAGCCATTAGACAAGAGGGAGAAATAAAAGGGATGAGTAGCAAAGAATAAGTTAAATTATCATGATTTGCTGGTGACATGATATTTTACTTGAAAGACCCAAAAACCTCCACCAAGAAGCTCATAGAGTTAATCCACAAATTCAGTCGCATAGCAAGATATAAAGTCAATATCCCAAAATCAAAAGCATTAATCTACACAGGTTTTAAACACACTGAGTGGGAAATTAGAGAAACAATACCTTTTACAATAGCACTGAGGAAAATATAATATGTTGAAGTTCATCTAACTGAAGAAGTCAAAGTTCTTTTGAAAAAAATTACATTACTTAGAAAAAGAGATCATAGAGGATTTCTGAAAATGGAAAGATAATCCCTGGTCCTGGATAGGAATGACCAACATCCTGAAGATGGCCACACTGCCAAAATTGCTGTACAGATTTAATGTTATCCCTATCAAACTACGAGCAGCAATACTCACAGACTGAGATAAATAGTTCCCAAAATGTATGTGGAAAAAGAAAAGACATAGAATAACAAAGGCAATCGTGGTCAACAAGAACAAGGAAATAAGCATTACAATTTCTGACTTTAAATTATACGACAACACTACTGTGATAAAAATCAGCATGGTACTGGCAATGTAGTAGACTCAAGGATCAATAGAATAGGCTAAAAGATGCAGAAGCTTCTATGCACACTCTCAACCATCTTATCTTCAAGAAAGGGGCTAAACGTGATCACTGGAAGAAAGACAGCCTCTTTAAAAATGGTGCTGGAAAAACTGGCTCTCTATATGTTGAAAACTAAAACTTGACCCAGGTCTATCACCATGCACTAAGCTAAAGTCAAAATGGATTAAAGATCTAAACATTAAAACAGAAACACTACGTCCCCTGGAAGAGAAAGAAGGAGGGACTCTTGAAGACATGGGGATAGGCAAAGAGTTCATGAACAAAAATCAAATCGCAAGGGAAACACTTGAAAGAGTTAACAACTGTGATCTCTTATTGAGAAGGTTTTGCATGTCAAAAGAAATAACCAACAAAGTAAAAAGACAACCCACAAATTTGGAAAAACTCATAATAAGCACTCAGACAAAGGTCTACGCTCTAGAAACTATAAAGAATTAAAAACCATTAAGGCCCCAAAATTTAAAGACCCAATCCAGAAATGGGCATCCCAGATGAACACACACTTCTCAGAGGATGAAATTAAAGAAGTGAATAAATAAATGATAAAATGCTCCAGACTACAAGTCATCTGTGAAATGCAAACTAAAAGCAGACTGAGATACCATCTCATGCCAGAAAGAATGACTGTCATAACTAAGTCAACCAACAACAAAGAACAGGTTGTGGGCAAAAAGGTACCTTTCTCCACTGCTCATGACAATGTGTACTGGTGCAACCATTATGGAAATCATCTTGAAGTCTCCTTAAAAACCTAGGACTGAAAATCCCATTCAAACCAGCTATTCCCCTACTGGAATTTTTTTCCCAGAGGATTTGAAAATGTCATATAATAATTTACAATCATATCTATATTTATAGCAGCACAATTCGTGAAAGCCAAATCTTGGAAATGACCAAGATACCCATCACCTGAGGAATAGATGAAAGAGTTGTGGTATTTTTATAGAATGGAGTATTACTCGGGTATAAAGAATGATAAACTCAAAGCCCTCATATTTAAGTAGATGCCAATTGAAGATATACTCATAAGTGAAAGAAACAAGACCTACATGTATAAATACTGTCTAGTCTCCCTAGAATAAGAACTTAAAGGAAGAAATCAAAATAGAAAAGTATGATGTTGGAGGCACAATAGCTCCAGGCCTCCAATACTACTGCAAGTGAGTCTTTCTAAATCCTGTGAATCTGCCACATCATGACTCCATGTCACATAGCCCTTAATGGTCACCTGAGTGCCTGTAACCTATAAAATTCTCTTGATTCATCAGCGTCCTTAGTGACACTGACTTCCTCTTCCCCTACCTCTGCTGAGCTAGGTTCCTACTTCTTTTATCCGCCTATTTACCATAAGTCTCCTGCTTTGCCCCGGAGGTGGGACTTCCTGTCATAGCCCGGTTGCCTAGTTACTTGTGCCTTTTACCCGCCGACGTCATTTCCCTATGCCTCCACTATATATACCCAGCACCTCCC
>NW_004525004.1:114294-118365 GCF_000260255.1 Octodon degus
CTGGAGCAGGGTAGCAGGAAGCTCTCTGCACACTCACCGGACCTGGGCTAGGACTGGGTCTGTCACTAGGTCTTTCTCGTGTATATTTTCTTTTATATTTTTGTGGTTTCAAGGATCAAACTCAGGACCTTGCCTTGCCAGGCAAGCAGTTATTCCACTGAGCTATTTCCCCAGCCCCTTGACATGTCTCTTAAATAATAAAAGGCTTAGTTGATGGTCTTCACAGGGCTAAACCTAGGATAACTTCTTCATATTTGGGTCAACATATCCAATAAAGATATAACATTACCCAAAACGTTCAGATCAACTAATCATAATTTTCAGGATTTATTTCGTAATATTAATTCACTCTGGTTTGATTTTGGGCTAATTTCTTTTTTATTGTATTTTATTTAGAAACAAATATCAATGAGACAATTTCAAAGCTGATTAATAGGACATTTTGAATAATTAAAACTTTGTACATTGTTATATTCTTAGTGGTTATCCATAGTACAGGAAACAGACGGGATATCCTACAGCGAAAGTAGCTGTATATCTATCCCGACTATTCTGCATATACAAATATAAAATGGTCCTTCCTTTGTATCCCCCTTTTTTTTGTTTAGTCCGGTCAGAGATGGGTGTTCTATTGGCATCTAAATACTGTAGGTGCTTGAGTTCAGTGATCAATGAGCTATAGCATGCCTAAAGAGAGTCACATGCAGAGAGAACATTGTTTGAGGTTTTCACAGAGAACTAATTAGTTAAGCAATGGTTGTGACTCATCCACATGGCAGACACTGACAAAGGAGCTACAAAGTGTGATACAGAGTTACAGGATAAATCCTGAGGGAACTTCACTGGCCTTATCAAATACAAAAGTCACATTTCTTGTTTTATAGGTATTGCTTTATCTTGGTCTTAACCATCTCGCAGAAAAGTATTAAAACGAAGTATTTAAAGTAAAGCTATATTAATATGCTGAGCTGTAAAATGCTCAAGTCAACAATTTCTGCGGATAACTCACTACTATTGTGCACTGCTGGACTGTGTTCGATAGTTTTGCTGAATTCAAACCTACTCTCCTTAAGCCCTTCTTTCATTCTTTTTTTCTATTTCTTCTTATTTTTCTCCTTAAGTTATGCTCATCTTTCCCATTCATAGGTTGTTCCACCAATTCCTTGACATGGATGACAAGGCCCTGAAAATACTGTTGGACCCAGAAACAATCCTGTTGCTTTTGGTGCACTCTTCAAGGATATGAATGAGGCTGCAGATGAAAATGTGGGTCACAGAATTTTCCATCACCACCTACATGATTTATGCTTTCTCAAACAACTTTTTTTTAAAGAAAACTCTGGTCTGCTCCCAAAAATACTGTTGAATTCTCTATTGGTGCTAAAATGATTATTGTGAAAGAACACAACCTTCCTTCCTGAAGTATTCAAATTAGTTCTCACAAGCCAAGACATGTCAGTCAGGTGAATGTATTATTTAGTCTGCTCAGCTATAAAAATCTTTACCAACTAGTTGACTATTGTCTGAGTATTTACAAGGTATGGCCTTCTCCATGAGTTGACTGTCACTCAAGTTACAGAGAGCTATTACACTGCCATTAATGTGAGGATACACCAGCCACACATGACACAAAGAAATATCAAGAAATAAAATACTGTGCAGTTCAATGTACATTCAAATACTTGAACCAGCAAATCTATGTCTCCTCATCTCTCTGACACAGACAACATAGTGAAGTGAGTGTAATAGGAGCTCCATAAAAACACTGAGTTTGGCACCTGACTATACCTACCATCTTCTGCATTGTCTGGGGAACATTCTGACCTTGTCTCTGTTCCTTTCCCTCAAAATAAATTATTCTGTGGGAGCCACTTCCTAACTTTCCATCAGTAATTCTGGGAGTGGTGCCAGAAGGCATAAACTGCAAGAAGATTCAGCAATCAGTAACAAGTTCGTAGGGTCAGGAAAGTCTGTGATGGCAGCACTTCACGATAAATATTGAACAGAGGCACTTTGTTGACCTGACTTCATCTTAGAAAGTAAGAGAAATAGGTGAATAGGCTGGACATGATTGCTTTGATTTTAAGCCTCAGATAAAGGTAAGAATTAGCCTCATCCATTACTATCAACACTATTAATTCATACATTTGAGCCAGGCTAGAGTCCTCTGCACTTGTTGTGGTTGGGCATTGGATTTACTCCATATGTTTCTGCATTTCATTCTTTATTGCAGATATTATTATTTCAGGGATTTCTGTTTTCATTTCTAATCTGATTTCCTCTATACCTTTCTGCAGCTCTTTCCTTATTTCAGAGGCCTTTGATTCATTGCTTTCAGCTCTGTGATTCCCAATTTGTTCTGTGTTAGTGCCCTCTGCATTTGTTATGGGTGGACTTGGACTCTAAGATTGTATTTTGCTCCTTCTCGTTGTCATTTTGTGTAGCGCAGTCTTCTGACCTTTGTTGTAGATCTTTGTTGCAGTTACAGCCCTAGCACCTACTGAAGTTCAGGTGTAGATCTACCAAGTGGATTTCTTCAGCTCTGCCTTCCTCGGTTCTGGCTGCTGTGCTCAGATCCTTCCTTGTGCTGCCCTTGAGGGTGAACCCATTTTGCCCCTGTGGCAATATATTCTGCTCCTGGACTAGCTGGGTTTTTCTGTCCCCCACACTCTCTGCAGGGATTGCAGCTGAAGGGTTTCACCCCAGGCCTGTATGCCAGGCCTGAGCTGAGTCTGGAGGGGACAAGGTGAAGTAAGGGTAGAGGCAGCTCTCCCATACACTCACTGGACCTGAACTAGAACTGGACCTGGGGGTTCCCAGAACATGACAGAATTTTCTACTCTGTGGGTAGGCTACTGGGGAGTTCTACGGGGTGATGGTGGGCATCCCAAGAGGGTGAAAGAGGGTGTCAGCCCTGCTGAGCCAGTGCTGGGACCAGTATGTCCCAATGGTGCAGGGTAGCTGGAAGCTCTCCCTCACTCTCATTGGGCCTGGGCTGTGACTGGGTCAGAGGTTTCCTGGAATGAAGCAGAAATTCTTACTCAGTGGCCGAGGTAGGGGAGGTGCTGAGGAGTATTAGTGGGCCTCCCGAGGGGGTGGAATTGGGTCTTACCCATGCTGTGCCTGGGCTGGGAGAAGTAGGTTCCACTGGCGTGGGGAAGCCTGAAGCTCTTTCACACATTCACTGGGCCTATGCTAGGACTAGGTCTGGGTGTTCCTGGAATGTGTCTGAAATTCCTACTTGGTGTGCGGTTTAGGGGAGGTACTGTGGAGTTGTGGGTTGTGTCCCCAGGGGGTGGAAGAGGGTCTCACCCACGCTGTGCCTGGACTTTTACCAGTAGGTCCTTCTGGCGAAGGGTGGCTGGAAGCTCTCCCATACACTCCCCGGGCCTGGGCTAGGACTGGGTCTCTCTGTGGCTTTTTCTGATAAGATGTTGACATCTCACTGTTTGTTTATTCATTTATTTGTACTGGGGATTAAACCTTGGCCTAGTACTTGGTTGGAAGTCTTTGTGCCCCTGTACTACATCCCTATGCTTTTAGAATGCCCATCTCTGACAAAATTAAAGAAAAAAAGGGGATATGAAAAAGGGGATTTATATTATATCTATAATAAAAATAATCATAATTATGATGCACTTTTTTCTGTATGTACAAAATAGTTAAGATATACAGCTACTTTGTCTTAATTCAATAAGAATAAAGATTTGTTCTCATAGTGTTTGGAACAGAAATCATTTCTGCGTCTTGCAATATGAATAACTACTATGATTACAAAAATGCACACTGTATTAGTTATTGTAATTGTCCTTCTAACCGGTTTTGAAACTGTCTCATTGTTTTAGTTTCTCAATAAAATTAATTGAAAAAATACCATTGAAAAAATAGGAAAAAAATAGGGACGTTCTAATCTGTGGACCAGAGTGGCAGTAGTTTACCAGTTGATCCTATCATCTATGATTCTACACCTCAGAGTTTGCCGGTAAGGAGGAAGAATGATAAGGAAAGAAAGGAGAGAGAGAGAGAGAGAGAGAGAGAGAGAGAGAGAGAGAGAGAGAGAGAGAGAGAGAG
>NW_004525004.1:118465-124938 GCF_000260255.1 Octodon degus
ATTTCTCGCATCTCCTGTCCTTTGTCCCCTCCTCAATTCCCCGTTCCTCTCCCAGGTGAGCTTCATTGACTGACCTGCTGGTTTGGGACAGTATGACACAATTAAAAGGAAAGGAAGAATTTGATTATTAGACAATGAAGAGAGGGCAAGGAGCAAAGTTAGGAAAAATGATAGGTGCAAAGCCATACATTTATATGCATAAGATGGGTATGGAAATGATCCTGAGAATCTGGAACGTGTTTTTGAAACTAGCACTTAATTGGTAGGATTCTCACCCTGACTAACTATGTATGTTGATACCTGTGAACTAAGTACCTGCACGGAAGATAGAAATGTCTAATAGTAGGACGATGTTTGGAATGCCGGTTATTCTGGTCTTCTAAGTACATACTGTCTCAGCATATAGTAATTACTGCCATAGTGGCTCTCAAGTATGTTTGTTTTTAAAAATAGGTTCAATAAATGAAAAGAAGGGACAAAAATGTTATAAGATGGTCCTTCTACAGTACTTTACATGGTTTGATATCTAAATTTCTGTGTAAAATATGTAACTGTTTATTCCTATTTTTAATTTTTTTCTTCATATTTTGTAGGGACATAAAGTTTAACATATCAACGCTTCATGGAAAATACCTGTTCCATGTTATGCATAAAATATTTTATATTGAGACACATAGTGAGGTTAAGCTCAACTGCCTATGTTGTAGGATTGCATTAAAAAACTTCTCTTCTGGATAGTTAACAGCCTAAGTGCACAGACCAAAAATTAGAGAAAATGGAGGGCTACAAGTAAATCTGACATATTGACCCTAGCCTTTCAAGATCAGTGAAGACTCAGGACATAGGAGAACCTGTACTATAACATCATTTAACTCAGTTGTGTCCCAAATTTTCTGATCGAGTAGATCATGAGGCCACAGAGGAATGTGATCAATGATGTAGAGTGTGTCTAAGGAGAGTCACCTGGAGAGAAAACTTTCTCTCAGGCTTTCACAGAGATCAAATTGGTCAAGCAATGGCCATGACTCATTCACATGGCTGACACTCACAAAGGATCTATAAACTGCATTCTAGGGTTTCAGGATAAATCCTGAGGGGATTTGACTGACCTTACCATATACAAATTTACATACTTGTTTGATACGTCTTGCTTTATCTTGGTCTTCACCATCTAGCAGAATAGTATAAAAATGAAGTGTAAAAAGTAAAGCCATATTAATATGCTGAGCTGTAAAAGACTCAAGTGAACAACTTCTGACATTGTCAGTCTTACAGAAAACCCACTACTATTATGGATTATGGTACTACATTGGAATATTTTGCTGAATTCACACACGTATGATATTTAAATGACAATGAAGTACCATTGTGTGACAAAACTAAACAAAAAATAAGTGGATTCAATGTCCACCATTTTGTATCTGTATTCCCAAAATAATTATGATAGTTGTACAGTTACATTCTCTCAATTCAATGAGAAGTAAGACTTTTTCTAATAGTGTTTGTAAACAGGCTATCATGTCTGCATCATGTACAATGAATAACCACGAAGAGAACAATATGCAATGTATTAATTATTGAAACAGTCCTACTAATCCAATTTGGAACTGTTTCATTGATATTTGTTTCTCAATAAAATTATTGAAAACAAATACATAGTTTCCAGCTACCCTGTGCTGGCGGGAACAAGTCTGGGTCCCAGCCCAGGCGCAGCATGGGTCAGACCGTCTTCTACCCACTCGGGACACCCCACACCATTCCGCAGTACCTCCCCCACTCCGCCCAACTAGTAGGAATTTCTGCCACGTTCTGGGAAAACCCAGACCGAGTCCTCGCTGAGAAGCAGTGAGTGTGTGGGAGAGCTGCCTCTATCCCTACTCCACCTTGTCTCATACAGGCTCAGCTCAGGCCTGGCATACAGGCCTAGGGTGTAACCCTGAAGCTGCAATCCCTACAGAGAGGGTAGAGGATAGAACCACTCAGCTAGTCCAGGAGCACTACATCTTACCACAGGGGTACAAGAGGTTCACCCTCAAGGGCCGCAGCAGGAAGGAGCTGAGAACAGCAGCCAGACCCAAACCAGGCACAGCTGGATAAGTCCAGACTTTGTAGATCTGCACCTGAACTTCAGTACATACTAAGGTTATAACTACAACGAAGATCTACAACAAAGGTCAGAAGACAGTGCTACACAAAATGATGAGAAGGTGTCTTCTGCAAAGGATTCTCATTAGGTTCCTTGCTTCTATTTCCATTGATAGAGCACAGGAGACTCCATTTTCTATTTCTAACTCCATTTCAAAAGTCACTTAAATTTTAACTGCAGATGAACTCACTCCATTACCTCTGCCCATGTAGCTGACCATAAACTAAGAGGAAAAGCTAGGCCATAAAATTAAGAACAGATGGTTAGAAAAATTGGAAAGTACAGTAAGTGTTAAACACCAATGTCTGCATGACTGATAGATGATCAACAGTGTCTGAGAAATGCAAATTTTGGTACAATTATATGGAATTCTTGTAAAATTCCTTAGAATGAAGTAATGTGGTACTGTGGTTACCATGGAAACAGGAAAAACTATATCACCTGGACATAAAGTCAGAATCAGCACAAACATTTGGATTTTCTGACTCAGCATAGGTCATGGGTCACCTGCTTTCAATAAAGTGTATTTTTTCCTATGCTTTCAGTCTCTCATGATTGCTTCTCTCTTGCTCAATTTTGCCACAATGTTATGCCACTTAAAATGATTTCACCACACCCCAAATCACAACAATCCTATGAAAGTGTGAATTATTAATTATCCCTACATTCTTGAAGACTTCCAGGGAAACTATGTCATGGAGAAAAAGATCAAACACTATACTATGGACCATATAGCCCCATATGACCTGACCATGTCAATTCTCAGTTTTTCTCCAGCATGCATCCTTCACTCACTGATTCAGAAGCATGCTGCTCCATAGACTTCCTCAAAAGCAGTCTTTCGCTGATCCCTGTTAAAAATGGTTCTCTCTGCTTTCTAAAATATCATGCTGCTTTACATTAAAATAGCTTTTGTCTAGGTGGCATCATTGTTTCTCTTTGTTTCTTCTTTATCTGTATCTCCCAGTGGACTGTCTTTAAGTCTACACATTGTATATGTCCTGTCCAAGATGCCACATTAAAAATGAGCAGTGTTGGGGAAATTATTGTTGAATTAACAAACAAATGAATTAGTGATCAAAATAGCACTTCCAAGCAATGTCTCATTCAATCCTCATAGCAATCTTTTATTATAATGATAATTATTATTAATATTATTAATTTTATTGAGAAACAGACAGCAATTTTACAGTTTCAAAATGGATTTTCAAGACAGTTTCAACAATTAATACATTGCATATTGTTGTCTTCATATTGGTTATTCATAGTACAAGATGCAGACATGATATCCTGTCCAAACACTATTTGTACAAATATTTCTTCTCGTTGAATTATGAGAAGTAGCTGTATATCTATCCTAAATATTTTCAATCTACAGATACAAAATGGTCCTTCATTTATACCCCCTTTTTTTCAATTTTGTCAGAGATGGGTATTTCATTGCCATTTAAATATTATAAGTCTGTGAATTCAGCAAAATAATCCAATATAGTCTAGTAGTCCATAGTAGTAGTGGCTTTTCCATAGGACTGACAATGTTAGAAGTTGTTTACTTGAGCCCTTTACAGCTCAGCATATTAATATGGCTTTAATTTTCATACCGCATTATTATACTTTTCTGGTGGATGGCTAAGATCAAGGTAAAGCCCCTTTATCTTGGTCTCAGAACAATCTTAAGAGCTACATATTCTTGTCACCATGCCACAGAGTACAAACTATAAACCTCCAACTCCAAAAGGATTTGGGATGTTATTGGAGAATGAAAAAAGAACAGTATCACCATTCCCAGAGCTCCCCATCTTGAACTAACATCTGTTGGTCCCCTGTCTTATGCAACCAAATCAAAAGGCAGATTGTGGATTCCCAGATGGGCCTTGGAGAATCCATGAAAGAGCTCTAAGGGACCCTCTGTAGACTCAGAATGTTCTGAATTTAATCATATTCTCAGAAATTGTAGTGGTTAACAGACTATCAAGCAGTGTTCTTTTAGTATTGTGGAGATAAAAGAGACCTGCAGACCTCCAGCTGCTCAATCCAGCTACCCTCCCACTGTCAGTGGGCCTGTAATTTGGAAAATTCTGATGTTGTGCTTTGCCATTGACATTAGTCCAATTTGCGCTGCCATATGTAAAAGACTGAGAGTGGGTAATTTGTAAAGAATGTAATATTTCAATATAGTTCTTGAAGCCGAGAGATCCAAAGTCAAATAGACCTGGATCTTGCATAGCCTTCTTTCTCTGCTGCCTTGGATAGAAGGTAAAGGAAAGGAAGCATGCACTTGACCAAACTACCCTCCAAAGCAAACCCACTTCAGTGACAATCACGTTAATATGTTCTCATGAAATAATCACCTTTCAAACATCGCACCTATCAATACTGTTGTATTGGGAGTAAGTCTCCAACAAATGAACACTGAGGGATACATCCAGACCATAATTTTCTATCCAACCCCAAAATTTCCTGTCCTTTTCATGTGCAAAATACATTCATTCCCTCACAATATGATCAAAAGTCATAACCCATTCCACCATTAACACAAAAATCAGGGGTCTCATCAATGAAACCAAGGTATTATTTCTCCTGAAGCAAGTTCTCCTCCAGCGATGAATTTGTACAATGATGAGACAGGCAAAAGTGAGATCATTTCTAAAGGAAGAAAGGGGAGTGAAAAATGATGACTTGTTCTAATAAGCCAAAATCCCAACAAATGAAACAATATAGGATCTCTGTGCTATGTAAGGAGCAACTTATAGAAAAGCTATGCACTTGGTGTCTCCAGGGAGGCAATAAAACACCTAAGGGAAGTGTGCCTAATCCATGGTTCCAAAGACAGTCAGCCTTTCCCAGGTCCTGGCCTTCAAATCCTGCTGATTACAATCAGCGTGCCCATTCACTTGATCTTTTGCTCACTCCTGTGCACATATTTTCTGAGCCCATGTTGTGAGCCAGGACCTTCGTTGGGCACAGTAATCAGGCAAGTGTAACATTGACATGAACATTGCAAACAAGGAGAGGCAAGTGATGCAAAGAATTAAGGTGACACCAATGTATGATTTCACACACCTGCCATCCCAGTACTCAGTTGGCTCAGACAGGAGCCACTGTGAGTTTGAGCAGAACCTGGCCTACAAAGTAAAACTCCGTTTTAGAAAAATAAACCTTATGGTGGGAATAGGACCTTGTCTGAGGATTTATAAAGACTTCTCATGAGAAGTGATACTTGCATGGACACCTAAGAAACAATATGAATGAAGGGAATGGGTGAATAGCAGCAAAGGGTCCCTTTGTAAAGCATTTGACTGTGCGCCAAAATTTTTCTGTAAGAAATATGAATCAGTTGCCATAAAGAAAAATGCTCAGTGACTTAGTGTGTACTTTTGTCCTGTACTTGAGACACTGAGGAAGGAGATTTGCTATGGTTCTAAGAACAGCTACACCATCTTTTGATTTCAAGGTTAGCCTGTTCTACAAACCTAAATTCTCAATGGGATGTGTAGTAAGTGATGAAACGGAGAATTCTAATGGAAAAGAAAAAGAAAGGGAATAAAGATAAGAAGTATGTTGGGTTGTTTGTTTGTCTTTTTGAGATCGGCTCACTCTATGTAGTTCAACTTGGTTTTAAACTCACCGTGTAGTCTACGTTGACCTCACATTTATGGTACTCTTCCTTATTTATCCTCACATTAGCCAGGATCTTACACCTTCATTACCATGCCCAGCTCAAAAATAAACATACAAAGTTACAAAATCTCCACGTCTTAATAATAATAAAAGACACTACAAAAGGCACCACTTCATCAAGTGTTCTATGTTCAAAGTTGCTTTTTTTTTAATGATACTGATATAATCCCCATAGATCAGCATTTCAATATGTGAAATTGTTAATTTTAGTAATTTCAAAGGGTTGATGTCTATCTTAGATTCACAATAGTCAAAAACCATGTTCAGTCCAAAACTACATAGTTTTCCAACGTGAGAAATATCCAGAACCATACCTAAATATTAAAAATCCTAATTTCATTAGTGCATTATTTTGGGCTTGACTAAATATCTTAAAAGACTGTCATGAAATTTTAGACAGTTCATATTATAATTCAAATATTGACCTGAGTCCCCCACAGCTCAATATAACAGTATGGCTTTATTTCCTATATTTCGTCTTCACACTTTTCTACTGGATGATTAAGACCAAGGAAAAGCAGGAACTATGCAACAAGAGTTGTAGCATTTTGGTCTGAGAAGGTCAGTGAAATGCCCTCAGGATTTATCCTGAGATCCTGTACCTCAGATTGTAGAACCTTTGTCACTGCAGCCATGTGGATGAGTC
>NW_004525004.1:133743-154473 GCF_000260255.1 Octodon degus
AGAGAGAGAGAGAGAGAGAGAGAGAGAGAGAGAGAGAGAGAGAGAGAGAGAGAGAGAGAGATCACAAGGGGAAAGGAAAAGCATCCACACAGTGTGAAACTCAGAGTAACAAAACAAAGGCAGGGAGTGAAGTATCTAGCTCATAGAGACAACTTATCCAAGACACATAGCCTCTGTATTGCTCTGTTCTGATAGGACCAGATCACATCCCATTGTTTTTTTCACCTCTTTCATCTATACTTCTGAGTCTCACCAGTTCTATATTTCTCATCCCCTCTAGCTGCATCGTTCACTATCTGTTTCAGTGGCTATAATATAAGTGGTAGTATGTTTTGCATGTAGTTGGGCCACCAAACTTTCGTGCATTCATTGGGCTGTAGCTCTAGCATTTGTTATTAATTCATGATCAAAGGCTGGGATTATGGATTTGAGTGCTACAACCATCTTGGAGAAGATAGCCTGAAGCCAATACAAGGAAAGAAAATAGGCTTGGCTCTGCCAGTGCTAATGCTGCTCCTTCCTTTTGCCTTGCCACTTTGTTATTTTCTTCCTTCATGAGCTGCTGCTCTCTGCCTTGTGACACTCTGGGATCTAGCTGAGTATGGATTGAAATCTCCAAAACTCTTAAGCTAAATAAACCTTCGTTTCCTTATTTTTTGGTTTCAGGTATTTTGTCCCAGCCATGAGAAAAAAGTAATTAGGTCAAGAAGCGAGGTCAAGGAGAAACACACTGAACATCTGCAGGCCATATACTCACACAAACATGACAGGCAGATGCAGGCTCCTATGTGTGAACACATACTATTCCCCCCACACAATAAAAATACATGATGTATCTTGGTCAATATGAAGTCACAGTGAGCCTATTTTTGCAAGTAAACAACCATCAAATTGAGATTATATACATAAAAATGATCTGTAGTGTACTTGACATCAAGTAATAAAGTACAATGATCCCTGATATGGGAAATGAGAGCCATAACCTACAAAGGCATCAGTGGATTCAGACTGCAGTGCAGGAAGCAAGAAACAGGAAGAACCTGTGATCCCTGAATCAAGAAGACTGACTGTAGAGTCTGAGGGAACCAAGATGATGGGAGTTCACAGCACGGAGGTCAGTTTGGTAGATGCACATACAGGGAATTTGAGTTCTTCACCCTGTCATCTTACTTTATGCTGCTCAATCCCACTCATTGCATGTGTGTGAGGAAAGAACCTGAAGCTAGGCAAGATTTATTTGAAAAAATTAGAGAAAATAGCAATCCATGGTGGTGCACACATGTAGGATGCTGGAGATACAAGGTTCGCTTCTAGTTCAACACGAGTTTGATTACATAGTGACATTGAGTATGACTTGGAATAAATAGCCAGATGATTTAACAATAACAGCAGCAGCAGTAGCAGCAGCAACAAGAACAACAACAATACCAATAATTACAGGAAATAGTCCCACATGTGGGGTCAAGGAAGGCCTGTGTTCATCAACCAGACTGAAAGAAGGTCTCACTTCATGCAGTGTTGGGACTCAGGAGATGAGCTTAGTAGTGAGGAATAACTGGCCACAGATTGAACATTTTCCAATACTCTCTGAAAAACTATTGAAATCAAGAGCTAAAGATATACATTTTGCAAATAAATAACTGCATTCCTGAAAAAAATTTCAAGAATATTATTACGAACACAAATATCTCATATTTTAACAAGCTAAAATTTGCAATGCATGGAATTTCATGCAAAGATTCTGGAAAATATTACTCAGAATGGAGAGGAAATAATATCAATCAACACCAAGACAGATGTTAGATTCATCCAAATTTAAAAAAAAATGTTATCCAACTAACATGTCTAAGGCATTTGATATTCAGATAGGGATGTTAAGCTCAACTGTCTCTGCTACAGGGTAATAATATCATTCAGATTCTCTTTTGGATGTTTAACAACCAAAGTTTTCAGACCAAAAATTAGAGAACTAGAAGGGCTACAATGATACCAAATATTTTGGCCCTAGCCCTGCAAGGTCAATGAGGACTCAGGACATAACAGTACCTGTGCTGTGACATCCTGTAACTCAGAGGTGTCCAAAATTTTCTGGTCAAGGAGATGAAGGGACCACAGAGGAAAGTGATTGCCAATGTATAGTGTGCCTAAGGAGAGTCACCTAGAGAGAAAAATACTCTCTCAAGCTTTCCTAGAGAGAAAGTTGGTTAAGTAATTTGCTGACAGATGACTGACACTAATAAATGATCTACAAGGTGCTTTACGTGATTTCAGGGTAAATCTTGAGGGGATTTGACTGACCTCGTCAGATAGAAAACTTATGTATTTTTTTTGTATATGTGTTGCTTTAACTTGGTCTTAACCACCCAGTAGAAAAGTACAGCCACTAGGTATAAAAAGTAATGGCACATTAACATTCTGAGCTGCAAAAGGCTAAAGTCAAAAACTTCTGACAACTGCCAGTTCTGCTGATAACCCTTTACTCACATGGACTTCTGGACCATTTTGTGTTATTCTGCTGAATTCAAGTACATACAAACTTTAAACTGGCCTCCGGTATGAAAAGGCCCTTTAAATATTTTTCCAAATAAAGCTTCTGTAACTGCAGTGGAACACCCATCCCTAACCGAAAAAGCAAAAAAAGGGAACATAAATAAAGGTACATTTTGCAGTAACAAATATATGTGTGTATACAAGATAGTTAGGATAGATATACAGCTACTTTATCTTAGTTTATTGAGAAGAAACATTTTTAATAATATTGTTTAGACAAAATATCATGTCTTCATGTTGTCCTTGAATGACTGCTATGAAGACAGCAATGTGCAATGTATTCATTATTGTAACTGCCCTACTAACCTCTTTTGAAACAGTTTCATGACTATTTTATGTTTTTCTCATTAAAGTGAATAAAAAAAGAAATAATAGATAACAGAAATAGAATTAAAACAATGAGAGTTAAAGTTATATAAATGGCTCACTCATGCTCCTTGTTGCATGGAGAGATCTCATTGAAGAATAATTGGAATTTACAGCACTAAGTTGGGAGAGGAGAGACATAAAATTACAGTAGCACCTGAGTTTATAGGTATTTCATTTTTGCCAAAAGCATGCTTCCCAAATAAAAGAAATTAACAAGGATTTGTTTGCATTCACAAACTCTGCATTGGTTTATAAACATGAGCATAGCAATCTTCCCCATGCAAGCACAAAAGTGCCTAAACTAGGAAAGAATTGCATTCTCTTTCAAAGGATAAAGTAATTAGTGAAAGAGCTTAGAGTAACATGTTAGATTATTTATCTGAAGGCTTTTTGTTTTTTTAACAAGAATTGTTAGCCTCTTTTTTATGCACGTTCATTTTTTTGAACTTTATAAAAATGGTTGCGTTTGTAGTCAGCTCAATACATGTTTTATTCCTTGAGACCATTTCCATTGGTAACTACAAGATTTGGAAGATTTTCCTGTTATCCGCTAATAATTTTTAGTCTATTCAGTTATGGTTAGAGGACATATTTTCTATTGCTTTACTTATACACGTGGTTTATCACCTTGCTATTGGATTGATAGCCTCTTTTTTGTTCTCAGGAGTATTTGTTTTTTCAAATGTATTTCACTGCTAAAGGGTCTCACAATGCAGCTCAGACTCATAGTGATCCTCCTGTTTTCTGCACCTACAATGCTGGGATGACAGGTATATGCCACTGCAACTGGAATCTGTGGCATGCCCAGCCCTCTCCGGGAATGGGACTGGTGCCGCACGTGATGCCAGAGATTGAACCACGGTCCCTGGGCTTGCACAAACATACCTAAACAGGCTCTTTAGTCTGTTGAGCTATCTCTCTGGAACCCTTCCAGGAGTATTTGAATGTTTTCTTACGCTAAGCAACAGTCTCTGGTTCTCAGGGCTTGAGACAGATGTGGTGGTGTACTAGGAAAACTAGACCTGCTGTCTTGACAGCTCATGGAGTTAACAGTATCATAGTGCATGGTCCATCACAACATAATTCTCATGAAGAAAATAACAAGAGAAAAGACTTTGTCAGTGCTAAATCCAGGTTGGAGTATCAGATTTCACATCTCTTTAGGAGACAAATAAATCTTTATTTACTTTCTTAACTTTGAATGTAAGAAACCTGAGAAAAGTAACGGAGACATTACAAATTTAGAAAATATAGCACAATGTGTTTTGGTAGCTCTAAATTTGCCTAGCTCATTTCATCCCTGTTTAACATACAGGGCACTGAGATAATAGTGACTAATTCCAAGATTCAAAAGTGCATGGAGTTTGTACCCATTATGAGGTCTAGTTCCAGACCTTTGTCCCTTAAAGTGATGCATATAAATCTCCAGTCATTGTCCTGAATCCGTAATCTGTGGGGTGTCAGGAAAAGGTGAGCTGCACTTGACTGACACCACAGACAGAGACAATTACCTCATGGGGTGGAACCAATTCACAAACCATGAAGATTTGCTGGAGCTATGAACATGAGGTCTTCACATAATGAATAATTGGACCCCAGTCCACAAATATCCTACAAAATTGACCTTCACTCTTATGTCGGCAGACCAGTCTGTCTGTTCCATCACAGGTGACCCTCCAGCTGCTCAAATAAGAATCCTTTCCCTTCCTTCTCTTCTTTCCAAAACAAAGTTTATTTCTAAATTCATCTGATTACTTCACTTTTCATTTTCATTATAACTAAATCAAGGACCCATGCTGGCCAGTGACACTGTCACACGTGCCAGTCCAACCACACAGCTTTTAGATGTACACTAATGTGGAGTTTGGGGCTCTGGTGACTATGGTTACTCCAAGTCCCTTAGTGTGCCACAGCATTACCAGGTTAATGTTTTAGACAATTAGCTGTTGGAAGTCTAGTATTAGTGAGAAGATCATTGGTGACAGAGAATCACATAGATCCAAAGGCTGGTACTCTTTTGAAGACAAAGCAGCTCTTAATTCAAAGCTCCATGTTGGGGGATGGCTCATGGATGGGTGGGGATTTCATAGGAAGGGAGAAGAGGTGCACCAAGGCAATCATGAAGGCTACCTGCTGGAGGGTTCTTCATTATCCAGGATGTAAATCTCCTTCTCTTCCTTTGGCTGGAACATCTTAGTGGACTTAAGTGTTGTGAACCTCATTCCTGTATGTTCCTAAAATAGATTTCACATGAAACTTTATTTTAACTAAATCCTTTGTGTTAGTAAGAAAATTCAAAGGCTTGAAAAAGTGTGACAAGATATGCTCCAAGACAGGGGAGAAAGTAAAAGGATTTTAAAGGGGTAATAACTTCAGAGAACCCAGACAAGCTCAGATTCCCAAAGGAGCTTCCGTGGTACACTAGGGTAGTGGCTCAAGCATTTAAAGGCATCTCTGGCTCTGTGTCTTTGAGTCTCTGCCTCCCTCTTGCCCTCCAGTGCTTTTCGTATTTGCGACTCTTTGTCCATTTTCTTTGTTTCTATGTCTGTATGATTTCTCCTTGTCAATCTCACAATTTGCCTTTTACATTTTCTCCCTCTCATTGCCTCTGCCTGTTATGATTTGTATCTAAAATGTCTCCCTAATCCTCATTAGTACAGAGAGTGATTGGAAAATGAGGTGATATACTCATTGGTGGATCTATCCATTGATGAGTTTGGAAGATAAGTGTGCTATTCTGATGTTGGCCCTGTTGGTGGTGGATCCCTGGAGCTGTGACCTAGGAAGTATACTCTCTCTGGCTTTTCCATTTTCTCTCTGACTATGGGCTGCCATGCAGTGAGCAACCATCTCGACCGTGCTCTTCCACCATGTGTTTCTTCCTTGCAACCAGCTGTCTTTGGACTTCCTAAAAACTTTGAGCCAAGCCATCCTGTTTTCCTTTAAGCTGTAAGTGTCTGGTGTTGAGTCCCAGTGACAGGAAAGTGAATACTAAGACCTTTCATCATATATAGTTTTTCACCCCATACCTTTGGTATCTTGTAGGTGTATTGGTTCTCAGAGGATGTATTAAACGGAGCCCTAAATTTTCCATGCAAATCTTAGATTTCCTTTAAGATTTCATTAACTTCACAGTTTGAAATTTTATTCACACACATCATTACTTCAAAACTTAAAAATTTTGCAGTTTTTGAATTGAGTATCAACTACAAAAATTAAAATTGATTCAAGTTTAAATATGATTTTCATTCCATGTTTCAAATGTTTGTTGACAATATTGGGAAAGGAATTGCCCATTGAACAACATAGCGCTAACTGAGTGTATGACTTACATAATATTTTTGGTCATTCTGTTCTTGACTCTCTACAACATCTACAAACTAGGCAGTACAACAAAACATGGGACTGTCAATTTTTCCCTGTGAAGCTCTTCATGCCTTCCCATCAGGCTTTCTAGCGCTGGACCAAGAATCTACACTGAGACTTGGCTGATTCGGAATAGTTTGAGCATGGTCATTGGGTCAGCAAAGTCTGTGAAGCTGCACTCCAAACGTCAGGGGGAGACAGATGAACTTTTTTGCCCTATGTTTATCTTAGAGAGTCAGAGGAATATTTGGAGAGGCTGATCCTGGTGGTTTTGAATTTTAGACTGAGATAAATCACTACATTGACTCACTCTTCCAAAGGTGGACTGGCTCTATGATGATGCAGACAGACCTAAGCGTGGTGGACAATTGTAATACTGGATCCCACTCTATGCTTCTGAAGCTATAGTTAAAGGGAGGACACATAGATGGGAGAAGAGAGAGACAGTGACAGTGACAGAGAGATAAAGATTTAGAGAGACAGACACAGCAAGACAGAGTTTGAGAGAGACAGAGACAGAGGCAGACATAAACAGGGAGAGAGACAGAGAATCAGAGACAGAGAAACAGAGAAATAGTTTTACAAAAAACAGGTGAAAACACGCAGACATTCAGAAACAGACTATAAAGAGACATGGAGTGCAGTGGCCCCTACGAGAAACACAGAATTTCAAGACAGGCTTTGCACAGCTGTGTCCGATGCCCCCAGATCCCATCTGATTATTTCTTCCCACTTGTGCTACATTTGCCTCTGAGCCTCAACAACTGTAACTTTATCATCTTCTCTATTTTATCCTCTTTCAATTTCTGTGTCTGTGTCTGCTCCAGAAGTGGAGAAATGAGGTAGAAAGATGGAAATCCTTCAGGTCAAGAAGACAGTTGCTCATATGTTAAACGAACTCTAATTGAGTGTGTAACTTACATAAGACTTTCAGTCATTCTGTTCTTTTTTTATTTTTATTTTTTATTTTTTATTCATTCTGTTCTTGACTGTCTACAACATCTACAAACTAGGCAGTACAACGAAACAGGAGACTTTGTGAATAATTCCCTGTGAAGCACTTCATGCCTTCCCGTCAGGCTTTCTAGGGCTGGACAAAGGATCCACACTGAGACCCAGATAATTACTTTGATCTATATCTGGCACTTTGGGGAAACATTGACTTTCAATATGCCTAGATGGAAAATCAAATTATAAAATTACTAAAAGAAGAGACAGGATGAAATTTTTGCTTTGGAGCTGGGCAAAGATGGTCAAGTTTGTCCTTCACAGAAATAATAATAAATTAAATTTGATTAAAATTAAAAGAAACTGAAGATTCTTAAAATATACTATTCAAACAACAAAAAGTATAAAATAGGACAAAATATCTGAAAATCATAAACTTAGAAAAGGACTTGAATTTAGAAGATATTATTGTTAATAGTAACTCAAAGACATTTCAACTTAAAAATTAATCAAAGGAAAAATTTAATCGACTCTTTGCTCACGATAACATATGCAGCCAAAGATAGCTTTATTTATTTATTTAGCTATCTACTTATTCATTTATTTATGAGTAACTGGTTATTGAATTCAGGCCCTTGTACTCGCCAGGAAAATGCTTATTCTACTGAGCTACAGAGATATCTTTAAGACATTACTTGTTGAACAACATAACTCTAACTGACTGTGTGACTTAGGTAAGACTTTCAATAACTGTGTTCTTGACTCTCTACAATATCTACAAACTAGGCAGTACAAAAATATCTCCTGCAAAACATGAGATTTTGTGAATTATTCGTAAAGCACTTCATGCCTTCCATCATGGATGTTCTGAAGCCCATGCATAAGCTCCCTCGATCCATGGTGCTGTGAATTCCAAATTTGCTCAATAATTTGTTTTCCTCAATACAGGAAGCACATGTACTGACCCATCCACATGCTACGCTGATGATTGATGAGGTCAGTTAAAGGGAATAGAGAAGGTAACTGTGGAGGGAGGGCCAAAAGCCACAGCAAGAAACAACTGAGTGAACCAGCAGATTTAGCCCTCCAGGCAACTTCATAGAGAGTATGGGACTTTTACTATGAAAGTGATTCCTGCCACAAAACAGGTTGGAGATGGAGAAGAAATCCAGTGTGCAAACAGCCATATTTAAGAGGACTAAACCAGGAGCCATTTAGGGGTGTGTTAATTATTTAACATTGACTGTGACAGAAAAATTTTCCTTTAGAATTTCTGGTGAGCAAAACTGCATTACACAGTTGTGGAGAGATTGTGGGTTAGATCCAGTTCCGATGAGAAGTCTAACTCAGGTCTGCAAGTACATGTGTTCGAAGTAAGGCCAGTACAGGAAAAGATCACTATTAGGCTGATAAGATGGGAGATAGAAAAAGAGAGAAAGAAAGAGATTGAGAGAGACAGAGACAGACAGAAAGAGACATGGAGACATGGAGAGACCTAGCCAGAGACAAACAAAGAGACAGAGAAAAGTTGACAAAGAACAGGAAAAGACATTCACACACTGAGGAACACACTATAAAGGGACATAGAGCTCAGACATAGAGTCTTTCTGTTTGTCTCTGTCTGTCTTGTTTCTCTCCTTCTCAGTCTCTTTCTGTCTTGCTGTCTCTGTCTGTCTGTGTCTCTGTTTTTCTCTCCTCTCACCTTCTCAGCCTGTTAGTGATGTCTTTTCCTGTCTTGGTCTGATCCCTAACCCATGTACTTGCAGAGCAGAGTTTAGACTCATGAGAATTGATAATATGGGGACTTCCATGTTGAATGAGAGGCTTCCTAGGGTTCTCAGCTATCCCGATGGGCTGGCAACTTGCACCTCTTCAAAGCATGAGGACTCTGTGTAAAGTATCCATGCCATTGTGTGAGGAAGTCCCAGATTTGAATACTCCTCCGTTTTCAGATGACCCAGAACAGCAGGAGCAATAGCCCAGGATCAAGAATGTTTGTTGTGGCACCAATACATGGTCACAGAAGTATGGATTCAACCTGTAAATGATTTTGTTTCTCTTCCCCTTCCCCTTAGTCAACATGATATGACCTAACTGTGGGGTCAGAGTCCTGAGTTCAGCAAGTGTTTGCATAAGATGGCAGGAATGATACTGTTGCGGCTCCATCTCCTCCTGTATCTCATCTCATTTCCTCTATTTTGTACCTGGAATTGATTCAGGACCATAGGCTTGCCAAGCAGGTACTGTATGACTGAACTCCATGTTCATTCCTATTAATATCAAACTTTTAATTTGTTTATATTTTGGAATCTCATGTAAGAGAAATAGTGATTTCTAAGCTTATATGCTTTGTTTATTTCACTTGACATAATGATTTCAAAGTGCAACCACGTTCCTATAAATGACTCAAGTTTGTCTTTCCTGATGGCAGAATAGTACTCCACTCTACATATGTGCGACATTTTCTTCATTAATTCATATGTGGATGGACACATAGGTTGTTTTCAAGATTTATCTACTATGGAAAGTGCTGCTATAAACGTGGTTATGCACACATCACTGTGATATGATGTCTTTAACTATTATGAAACATACCCAAAATGGAAATAGCTGGTCTAATGGAATTTGTAGTTCTAGTTCTTTGAAGGACCTCCATACCATTTTCCATAGTGGTTTCGCTTGTCTACATTTCCCTAGAAGGTGACACTTTGAAAAGATAAAAGAGCAGATTAGCTAAAGAGGGCTCTGCTCTCATGGCTGGATTGTCATTGTAGGAGTGAGACAGGATAAATATTCCATGCCTGCTCCCTGTCTTAGGCATTCTCCATGCTATACATCCATGTAATGCTGCAGCTAAAAGATCCATGTTAGATCCCATCACACACACAAAATTTGAATTCCACCTTCAGATCCATGAGCCAAAAGAATTACATTTTATAGCCAATTATCCAGTCTGTGCTATTTTGTTATAGCAGAAAACACACTAAGGTACAATATACCGCAAGATTCAAAAGGGGAAATGGAGAGAGAGAGAGAGAGAGAGAGAGAGAGAGAGAGAGAGAGAGAGAGAGAGAGAGAGCAGTGAAACAGCCAGAGGCCTAGTGGGAAATCTTCTACATTAATGGGAGCAATCAGAGACCTAGGGTAAGTACAGCCAGCACATGCAGACTCATAAATACTAGCAGAAGTCTCTCCCATCTCCCCTATTAAATGCAAACACTTCTGCACATAAGACACCAAATAAATACACAGATGTTTTCACACATGCAGGAATGTATACAGAAGAACACCTGGACAGACATGCAGAAATATGCATTCACATTGACATATAAAGTAGTCTTTCATATATAAAAACATACAAGCATATAGAGGAAGTTGAAATCCTGGGCAGTCTAAATTCAAGGGGAAAATTATCCTTCAGAAAATTGGCTACACAGACACCCAACACAGACACACACTCATATGCACCTTGGCCTCTCATTCACAGCATCTGTGCCAACATCTAAGGAGTGGCTAAATTACAGGGGAGTGAGAAGGGACCTGGGATGCCCAAAAAGGAGGAGTGGCTGCCTTCTAACCCTTTTCTAAGTCACACCCTTGGACATGGATGAAAAAGGAGGTGGGATTTACTGAAGTTGCATAAGATCACAAGCTCAGGATATAAGGTTCAACTTGAGGCTGCAAAGGAGTGGACAGCAGTGACACCAAAACCATGGAGCTCAGGGTCCTCTTCTTCTTTTCTACCCTCACGAACCTCCTATTTCTTTTGTTCAGGCGTCACCCAAATGCCCATGGCCACCTCCTGCCAGGCCCACGATCTCTTCCTTTTCTGGGGAACCTTCTGCACATGGACAGAAAAGGGCTGATCAAGTCTTTCCTGAAGGTGAGACACAGATGGACTGAATCCCTGGTGGGCTGGGAGAACAAAGCTTGCTTTTAGCTCAGACACTGGGTGGGGAAAATCAATGTGTAAGGCAGTCAGATTGTCTCAGGTGTCCTACCTCTGGTGAAATTGAGTGATACCCTGCTTCTGGAGAGGAGGAAAGGGCATAGAGAACTGTCTGGTTTTGAGCTTCAGGTGTAGAATTTCACTGTCCTCTGCTACATGAAGGATGTCTGCTTAGAAGGCAGAGAAAAAGGACAGTGGCACCAGTAAAAAAGATTTTGTCTTTATCAGCATAGAGAACAAAGATTAGCCTGATTCAACTGGAGGGCATGTAGGAGGAAGGTGGACATAATGTAAGCTGTGAAGAGTGCTTACTAGGGAAATTAAAAGTGGGGACATAAATAAGATAATACTGTGAGATATACTTGCCTCAGTTCCCTATTATAAATAGATTTGTTATGTATTATAAATATACTAATACTGGCATTGGGGAGCCTGAGGCAGGAGGAGTACCATGAATTTGAGGCCATCTTGGGATACATAAGTTCTGTCTCTAAAATAATAATAATACAAAAGGGAAAAGTCTTCATTTCTTTATTGACATTAGAATCATACTAATGTCTGGCTTGTTTCTTAAATAGCAAATGCTCAGTATCAAATTTTTATTATACTTTGGCATTTTCAGATCACAATCAAGGCATAAAAATGTTGCATGTTTTTATCAATCTTAAAAAGAATCTAGGGATTACTAGGCAATGTACACACATCTTGGCAGCCATGGTTTCAGGTTTCTTTATGTAATTTTAGTATGTTTTTATTTGTCATAGTGGAGATTGAACCCTGGGACTCTGCCCTTTCCTATTTCCCAAACATTTTTCATTTGGACACTGGCTCATGCTAACATGCCTAGGTTGGCTTTGAATTTGGACTTTGTCTTTTATAAAGTGCAAATTCATGCAGCACAGTTGGAAGGACTATGATACCACATCAGACTATTCACCTAGTTACAACTATTAATAAGTAATCAACATCGACTGTGGTGAGAGAGGTTGGGGCACAGTAGTAGCATCCAGTTTCTTTGTCCTCCTTGTCCTGCCAATATAGAAGCCACAATATGAAAATCCTGAGTTTCTTTTCAACTTGCTGTCAATGGTTTGCTTTCTGATCAATGATCTGTTTATTGATAATATCACCTTTTCAACTTTTTGTACCAGTAATGGCACTGGGGATTGAGTCCTAGGGATAAGGAGTGTATGAGAAGATATAACTGTTTTAAGGTCATTTGAAGGCCCAGACAGGTTTTATGTAAGAGGAAGGACTTGAACAGATTCCTAAACACTGGCAGAGTGAGGAGTGGAGATAAAACACCATTCACCATGAGTTTTGGGATAAAGGTGATGAAGTGGGCCTGGGTGAGTGGTAGAGTATGGCATGAACAGTGGAAAGGACGCAGGCACTGAACTGAGGTAACATGAGCAACTGGATGAAGAGAAAGGGAGCCAAAAGCAATAAAATGGTTGACCTGGGTAGGCTAAAGAGAACCTCCTGGCAGCTTTGTTTTCTGTTTCTATATATCTGTGGCTATTTCAGAGGATAAGAGTCTATAAACTAATGAGACTCTGAAACACTTAGCTCAGTGTTTTAGAGTCTGAGTCAAGACAAGGCAGTACAATCTGTTCAGCTTCTGGATATGGCTTCCTATGGTACAAGAGGGGAAAGAGAAGCTGCAATATGCAAGAAAAGCCCTAGCATGGGTGCAGCACTGCTTAACAACAATCTGCTTTCTTAATAACTAGTTTGGTTTTAAAGAAAAGTATTCATTCATTCTAAGGTTGAGCCCCAAGATCTAGATACCTTCCACTAGGCCACACTTTTCAAAAGTTAAATCCACCTCTTAAAATGGCTGCTCAGGCCCAATACCTCAACATATAAATCTGTGGAGGACATGAATGAATCATATCCAAACCATATACATGAAGCAAGCAAGAAGGGAGAGATAACTGATCCAGACTGAAGATTGACTCCTAAGCCTTGGTGGTCTTCTGCAGCAACCATCTTGGATCTCTCAGGCATCCATGTGTGAAACTTAGAGCTTGAGGCAAATATAGGTGCTTCTTGATGAATAGACTTGGTAAGATCCAGGTCAATTCCAGGCTGCTTGACTCATAAGTCTGAGGCTTTCTGGTATATGCCTAAGTATACTCTCTGGAAGCCTTAATTTATGCCTCAGCAAGGCAAGAGCTGATCTCCTATTCAGTTTAGTGCTGCAGTGTGGCTGTGTGAACTTTTGTCCAAATGTGGGTATTATCAGGATGAAGGACACAGCACTTGTCAAAATTTTTAGTCCTGGAAGCTCACTGTAGAGTCTCCATTAGGGGACTGCAGTAGGAGACTGAAGAAACTGAAAAGGGACTTGTGGAGAAAACTGGAGCTGTTCTGAAACAGAGATATTCTTTCTTTGCCTTTTTCTTCCAGGCTGCAAGCCTATTGGTTGATGCCACCACATCTGAGTTGGGTCCTCTGCCCTCAGTTTGCTGGTCCACATGTCAGTCATCCACAGACACACCCAGAACTGTGTTGTACTAATCTGCTGCACAGTTCTGATTCAAGGCAATGCACTTAGAACACTTAACTGTCATTAATGATCAGATCACTTGGGCAAGGCCAGAATAACAAAGACAACTACAGTGTGCAAGAATTCTCAATATTTGAATTATAATATGAACTTTCTACAATTTCATGACAGTATTTTAAGATATTTAGTCAAGCCCAAAATAATGCACCAATGAAATTAGGGTTTTTAATATTTAGGGATGGTTCTGGATATTTCTCATGTTGGAAAACTGCGTATAGTTTTGGACTGAATGTAAGTTTTTGACTATTGCGAATCTAAGATATACATCAACATTTTGAAGTTATAATATTACTAAAATTAACAATTTTATATATTCAAATGCTGATCTTTGGGCATTATATCAGTATCATTAAAAAACGCAACTTTGCACATCAAACACTTGATGAAGTGGTGCCTTTTGTGTGTCTTTTATTATTATTAAGACCTTGAGATTTTTTACCTTTGCACATTTAATTTTGAGCTGGGCATGGTAAAGAAGTTGTAAGATCCTGGCTAATGTGAGGATAAGTAAGGAAGACTACCATAAATGTGAGGTCAATGTAGGCTACACGGTGAGTTTAAAGCCAATGTGAACTACACGAAGAGATCCTATCTCAAAAAGACAAACAAACAACCCAGCATACTTCTTATCTTTATTCCCTTTCTTTTTCTTTTCCATTAGAATTCCCTGTTTCATCACTTACTACACATCTCTTTGAGAATTTAGGTTTGTACAGCAGGCTGGCCTTGAACTCAAAAGATGGTGGAGCTGTTCTTCAATTCACAGCAGATATCCTTCCTCTTTGTCCCAAGTACAGGACAACAGTGCACACTAAGTCACCAAGCATTTTTCTTTATGGCAACTGTTTCATACTTCTCACAGAAAAATTTTGGTGCACAGTCAAATGCTTTACAAACTGTCCCTTTGCTATTATTCATCCATTCCCTTCATTCATATTGTTTCTTAAGTGTCCATGCAAGTATCACTTCTCATGAGAATTCTTTATAAATCCTCAGACAAGGTCATATTCTTACCATAAGGTTTATTTTTCTAAAACAGAGTTTTACTTTGTACCCCAGGTTGTGCTCAAACTCACAGTTACTGTCCTGTCTGAGCCACTTGAGTACTGGGATGGCAGGTGTGTGAAATCATGCATGGTGTCACCTTAATTCTTTGCATCACTTGCCTCTCCTTGTTTGCAATGTTCATAGCAATGTTACATTTGCCTGATTACTGTGCCCAACAAAGGTCCTGGCTCACAACATAAGCTCAGAAAATATGTACACAGGAGTGAACAAAAGATCAAGTGAATGGGTACACTGAGTGTAATCAGCAGGATTTGAAGGTCTGGACATGGGAAAGGCTGTCTTTGGGGCCATGGATCAGGCACACCTCCCTTAAGTGTTTTATTGCCTCCATGGAGACCCCAAGTGCATACCTTTTCATTTAAGTGCTCTTTACATAGCACAGAGATCCTATATTGTTTCATTTGCTGGGTTTTTGGCTTATTGGAACAAGTCATCATTTATCACTCCCCTTTCTTCCTTTAGAAATGGTCTCTCCTATGCCTGTCTCATCATTGTACAAGTTCATAGCTGGAGGGGAACTTGCTTCAGGAGAAATCATACCTTGGTTTCATTGATGTGAGCCCTGATTTTTGTGTTAATGCTGGAATGGATTATGACTTTTGATCATATTGTGATGGAATGAATGTATTTTGCACATGAAAAGGACAGGAAATTTTGGGGTTGGTGTAGAAAACTATGGCCTGGATGTGTCCCTCAGTGTTCATTTGTTGGAGTCTTACTCCCAATACAACAGTATTGATAGGTGCGATGTTTGAAAGGTGATTATTTCATGAGAACATATTAACGTGATTGTCACTGAAGTGGGTTGGCTTTAGAGGGTAGTTTGGTCATGTGAATGCTTCCTATCCTTTACCTTCTATCCAGGACAGCAGAGAAAGAAGGCTATGCAAGATTTAGGTCTATTTGACTTTGGATCTCTAGGCTTCAAGAACTATATTGAAATATTACATTCTTTGCAAATTACCCACTCTCAGTCTTTTGCATATGGCAGCGTAAAATGGACTAATGTCAATGGCGAGGCACAACATCAGAAATTTCCAAATTACAGGCCCACTGACAGTGGGAGGATAGCTGGATTGAGCAGCTGGTGGTCTGCAGGTCCTTTTATCTCCACAATACTAAAGGAACACTGCTTGATAGACTTGTAATCACTAAAATTTCTGAGAATATGATTCAAATCAGAACATTCTGAGTCTACACAGGGTCCCTTAGAGTTCTTTCACGGATTCGCCAAAGCCCAACTAGGAATCCACAATCTGCCTTTTGATTTGGTTGCATAACACAGGGGACCAACAGATGTTAGTTTCAAGATGGGAACCTCTGGGAATGGTGATACTGTTCTTTTTTTATTCTCCAATAACATCCCAAATCCTTTTGGAGTTGAAGGTTTACAGTTTCTACTCTGCGGCATGATGACAAGAATATGTAGCTCTTAAGATTGTTCTGAGACCAAGATAAATCGGCTTTACCTTGGTCTTAGCCATCCAGAAGAAAAGTATAAATACAAGGTATGAAAATTAAAGCCATATTAGTGTGCTGAGCTGTAAAGGGCTCAAGTAAACAACTTCTGACATTGTCAGTCCTATGGAAAAGCCACTACTATTATGGACTAAGAGACTATATGTTATTATTTTGCTGAATTCACACACCTACAATATTTAAATGGCAATGAAATGCCCATCTCTGACAAAATTGAAAAAAAGGGGGTATAAATGAAGGACCATTTTGTATCTGTAGATTCAAAATATTTAGGATAGATATACAGCTACTTCTCATAATTCAACGAGAAGAAATATTTGTACAAATAGTGTTTGGACACAGGATATCATGTCTGCATCTTGTACTATGAATAACCAGTATGAAGACAACAATATGTAATGTATTAATTATTGAAACTGTCTTGTTAATCCATTTTGAAACTGTCTAATTGCTATTTGTTTCTCAATAAAATTAATAATAATAATAATAATAATAATAATAATAATAATAAAAGTTTGCTATGAGGATTAAATGAGACATTGCTTGGAAGTGCTATTGTGATCACTAATTCATTTGTTTGTTAATTCAACAATAATTTCCCCGACACTTTGCTCATTGATAATGTGGCATCTTGAACAAGACATATACAATGCGTAGACTTAAAGACAGTCCACTGGGAGATACAGATAAACAAGAAACAAAGAGAAACAATGATGCTACATAGACTAAAGCTATTTTATTATAAAGCAGCATGATATTTTAGAAAGTAGAGAGAACCATTTTAGACAGAGATCATCGAAAGACTCTTTGAAGAAGTCTAGGGAGCAGCATTCTGCTGAATCAGTGAGTGAAGGATGCATGCTGGAGAAAAACTGAGAATTGACATGGTCAGGTCATATGGGGCTATATGGTCCATGGTATAGTGTTTGGTCTTTTTCTCCATGACATAGTTTCCCTGGAAGTCTTCAAGAATGTAGGGATATTGAGTAATTTACACTTTCATAGGATTGTTCTGATTTGGGGTGTGGTGAAATCTTTTTAAGTGGTGCCAAGTCCTGCTAGGCAACCTGTGGAACAGGAATAGGGAGGGTGACTGAGAGAGAGAAGACCAGACACTCTTCAGGCAAAAGGCGAAATTCTTCATTCTCAAAGAGCTTTTATACAATCGCATATGAGGTTACATGAGGTGAAGGTAGTATAATTTAAACTCAGAGTTTTTCTTGCTACAAATACCAGGTGTGCTTGTTTTATACTGAGAACTGGGGAAGGAATCAAGATCGAGTTCTTCTTGGCAGATCGCCCAGTCATGACATATTCTTGGAGGTCATGGAAGGGACATGTTCCCAGCTACAGGGAGCAGTTCAGGGGTGTCCCCACCCTTGCCTTAAGGCAGGCAGGGCCACCCCTCCTGCTCTCTCTGCTGGTGACACTGTTCCCCATATTTCCCCCTTTTTTATTACAGCCATTGTGGGACTATATCCTCCTCAGATTTTAATTTTAGTTTCTTCAATTTAATGGCTATAGCACGAATGTTGTGGCCAAGACTTCTTGTCATGCAAGGTAGCCAACTTATAACGATGAATATAACTACAAATGCTGTCAATATCATAATGCCATAAGAGAATAGTTCTTGTAAGGAAGGGAAATGCGTGGCCAATCCTTTTATAAATCTGGCAGTTTCTTTAGCTATATCAAGGTTAATGGGGGGTGCATTAATTAAATCTTGAATATGTTTATGTAACGTGATGAGGTCCAATGAGGTATTGACATCATGCCATATACCTTGTAGGCGAGCCTTTACTTTTGGCCAAGGGAAAATAGCGTCATTATACCTAAGTGGGGTAACACAAATCCATGAATATTGTGCATGACACTTTAGTGAACTCTTAATCTCTAGGCTATATAATTCATCACCCAGAAGGCTTATAACATCCTGAAGTTCATTAAGTTTCTGTTCTATTTTTCAGTCCCATTTTTCCTGTGTCTGGAAGGTTTTGGACATATTATATGCTAACTGATTAACAAAATCAGCTGTCTGAACAGTTGTGACTAGAGAAATAGTGGCTGTTGTGGCTGTTGCTATCAATGCTATGAGAGCAGCGATACCTGCAATTAACATCCCCACAAATTGTTTGCTCTGAAGTAAAGCATTTTTTTTGCATATAGAATAGCCAAACCCTTGTCATCATACCAATCTTCAGTAAGGTTTGCAGGAATGAAAATAAAGGCGGGTTGATTCACTACCATGACTATTTCAGCAGAGGCATTCATACAATTAGTTAAAGTACAGTTCTCACAATTTACATTGTAAGTTCCATTAGTATTGTTAGTAATAGAAACATTCCCTATCAAAAGAGCATATGGTTCAGGGACATAAGCTGTTATGGCAACAGTCTTACAATTGCCTTCAAAGGAAATGGCATCCTCTGTGCCAATATGTTGCCAGGTCACATTTTCTTTATACACAGTCACCGGGCCAAGAGCTGCCACTAACTTCCATAACATCATCTGGAAAGTAACACTATTTCTTGTCCATATACCATATAACAAGTTTTGTGGGAGAGAAGTAGATTGTCTGAAGTCATTCCAGTCACATAGCCCCTGGTCACAGAGTGTAGTATTATGGCGACACAGTCTCCATGCTGGTCCAAAGTCACTTTTGGATAGCTAGGCTTGATGGCACATCAGCACATTTTTTGGGGGAGGGCCCGTTCCCTTAACCATTGTAGATTGATTTCTTTTTAAGTAGTACATTTTATTTTATTTTTATTTTTTTTAAAATTTTATTTATTTATTTATTAGAGAGAGAGAGAGAGAGAGAGAGAGAGAGAGAGAGAGAGAGAGAGAGGTAGGTGTGTGTCAGTAAGTTAATTTTAGTCATAGGAAAAGTGTTATCACTGGAACTAAAGTGTAGTGCAATACGGCTTTAAGAATAATGTAATCGGGATCTCTGAGATAGATCAGCAGTCTAAAGCACCTGCTTAGGCAAATGCATAGGGACTGCGGTTCAGTTCCTGGTACTACATGCTGTGCCAGCCCTGCCTGCAGGGTAGGCTGAACCGGCCACACACACACACACACACACACACACACACACACACACACACAATAATAATATAATTTAATTGTATGGTAGTGGCTCAGCTTTTATTAGGGATTTTTAAAAAACAACTCTGATGCAGAGGTTTTTATAGAGTCTTTTAAAACAATAAGTACCTGTGAACCCCTGTTGTCTCACCTAGAGAATCATAACCTCTTCATTGATCATGTATTTCCCCTCCGAAGTGAGGGGCCTAGATAGACATACAGTGTTTGTGGAAAAGGCCTGTGATGAACAGGTTTCAATTCAGCATTGTGAGTTGGGGCCTTGGGAAGACAGCTTACTATTTTCATCCTCAAGTTGAGGAGTACCTTCCCAAAAGTCAGGACCAGTGACTTCACAGACATTTCTTTAGCCATAGGCTGGGACTCAGTCTGCTTACTGTTGCTGTCCATCTGTCTTCAGAGGTCCCAGGAAGGCTGACTTTGTTCATGTGCTTTGTCTAGAGCATTGACTGGCCTTTCCCAGTTTTCCTTGAGGGTTCCTTTGCCACCCAGATGATATCTCCCACATGTGCTGGTGCCATCATCTATCCCTGAGTCTTTTTGGAAGTTCTTAAATTACTAGAACCATCCCATGTGCCTTTTGAGATTTTGGTTGGGCTGTTGACTCTTACAGTTAGTCTTAAAGGACTTTTCTCAAGTGTCACTCCAGTTGCACCTGCCTTAGTGTCTCTATTTACCAAAAAGTTTTAGGTAACATGTATTAAGAATTAGGTGGTAAGGAGGCCAGGAAGATGGCTCAGTGGAATAAGCACTTCCCTGTCAAGCGCAAAGGCCTGAGTTCAATCCCTGGTTCTGCAAAAAAAAAAAAAAAGGTGGCCTTCTTGGCCTAAAAAATTTGCTGCTGCTTCCTAGCTGAAGTATGTAACTCAAAGTTGCTTAAGGGAGAAGCCACTCTGTTGAATGAGTTCGACTCTTGGACTTGAGACTATGCCTTTGTGACTAGTGGATTGTTCCCTGTGTTCAGATGCATGCCTTTCTCTGTCCTTGGCATAGCCACATGTCTTGCTTACATCACCTGTGAACAGATGTTAAGACATGAGTTTCACTTGCTGTGAAAAAGGCTGGCTGTCTCTTTTAGGAACTTTCTGTGCTAAGGCTCAGGAATGTGATATTTCCCCTCCCCCCATATTTCCTTTTTTATAATTAAACTAAATGTGTTAAATCTGTCCACTTGCTATTATATGACATGAAAATAGACAAGAAAATATTTAATATGGTTTGTACAAATTATGATATGAATGATGATACTGTTAACTGTTATTGTCTTGGTGCATACAGTACCAAAAGGTTTTTTTTTTTTAATATTTATTTTTATTTATTACAT
>NW_004525004.1:154573-168133 GCF_000260255.1 Octodon degus
CTGGCATGTGGTGCTGGGGGATCAAACCGCAGTCCCTGATGCTTTGCTAAGCTTGTTCTAAGTAGGTGCTTTAGACCACTGAGCCATCTCTCCAGCCCAAGTAGTACATTTTAATGTCCCAATGTATTCCCATAGTAAAATTTTGATCCCAATCTTGCAACTGTTCTACAGGGGTACAGTAAGACATTTTTGATTTTGTGAAAGCAATGTTTTAGGCGTTACTGAATAGCAATTCCCCCTCTTTAATTTAAAAAGTTGAGCTTTAATGGTCTGGTGGGCTCATTCGACAATACCTTGACCCTGTGGATTATAAGGAATGCCAGTTTTATGATGAATCGCAAAACAGGCACAAAATCTTTGAAAAGAGGTACTAGTATATGCAGGGGCATTATCAGTTTTTAAAGCTTTAGGTGATCCAAATATTGCAAAACAATTAAGCATATGTATTATAACATTTTTAATGTTTTCTCCAGAAAGGGGGTTGGCAACCACAGCAGGGGAATAGCATGGATACCAGTCAATGGCTTTCCACAGAAATATGGTTTTTGTAGATGGCTGATTCCCTTGAGGGGGCAGTGCCTGTCTTTGGTCGAGGTGTCCTCTACACGGACCCATCTCAAACCTTACCCGTCATAGAAGATCAGAATGGCAGAAGGTCCTGTTTTTGTCTTAGGTGGTGAGTTGTGTCTCGTGTATGCCCCTCATTAACCATCTCTGGCTAGCCTGACCATCTCACAAAGGGTGGGAAAACTAAGAGGTCTTTGGACCTTTATCATCATAAGCTGTTTGTATTCCAGTGCAGCTTTCCCTTTTAGCCATCTCAAGCCTGTGGTAATGGACCTGCATAGGTCCTGGCATCCAATTGTTGTTTAATGAAAGTCATCAGCCTATTGAAAAGACAGAGTCTCATTGATAAATGTATTAATAATAGATCATCAAAAAAGAAAAAAAAGAACAGCTGTTCATTGAAAGACACACAAACACAAAGACACACAGGCACATAGACCCCTTAAAAAATCAAGAGTGCACTCAAATATTTGGCCAAATAAAATTATAGTAGACTAGTCAGATTTTGTTATTTGTCAATTATTAGAGATCTCTTATTAGAAAAACTTGGAATGAAATCTTTCATCTATAAGTAATATGCATATCTTGTATTTTTATGCTTTTTGTCACCTATTTAGACCTTTGATTCCCAGTTAGTCAGTTTCTTGAATAGGCCCCAGGATGGATGTAGCCTGGTTGCTGTTAACTTCTTCTTTAGATCTGGCTCCATGGTACAGCTGGACAGTACACTCTGGTAACCAAATAGGTCAGTTAGCATTCTCTGGAAAAACACAAGCATACCCTTTGCCCCAGGTTAGTTGGGAACTGAGTCCCTTTTCATTGTCCAGTATGGAGATCTCTCCAAAGGACCCTTTTTTAGCCTTTTTTCTCTTACCTGGTTTGTCTTTCTGTTGCTGTAAAAGTATAAAAATTTAATAGTATATACCGACAAGTGAAGATGTCAGGATTGACTCTCTTTTGCTTTAACAGAATTTTGATCCTACAGTGGCCTTTGGAGGCCATGATTAGGCCTTTTATTATTTAAATGAATGTCAAATCAAGTGACTGTTTAAACCCCATGGTTTTTTACACATTATTTTAAGACTTTATATTTGTTTGTAAAATATCAAAGCCCTATTTTAATGCCATGCTTAATTTAGGACAGTAAAACAGGCAATCAAGCTTATTAGTAATTAAAAGAATTTTAAGTAGTCTTTTAAATTATGTGGGGCAGTGACCTTTTACCTTGGTAACTGCTCTACCTGGAGGCCACCCACATTTGCATTTGAAAAGCCATTAAAATGTTTTTCTTTAAATTTTTATTTTCTAACCCATTATTTCCTTTTAACAATTTTAAATTTTTTAACAAAAATGAATGATTAATTGTGCAATATAAGAATATGTGTGGTTTAAGCAATGGTTTGGTTTGATAGAATTATAACCTTGACTTTCCTGTATAAACAACATTGATTACACCAAACAAAACTTGCAAACCATTTAGCACTAAGGCTCTGTCTTTGTAGGGGGAGATACTGTCCTGATCCCACCATCTGGTCATAGGAAATATTCTGTTGCATGACATTCGGATCCTGAGCCAACCGCCCACAATGATCAGCATAATCTGAAGTCCACAGCAAAAACTCACCTCCTGTCAATACAGCTTTACACAATGATTTCCAATCTCCAGGAGGAAGAGGCTGAGCAGCCAAAGCCTCTAGAATAGCCTCTGTAAACGGGGCCATAGGACCATACTGGGCACAGGCAGTTTTTAATTCTTTCAACTGCTTGAAAAGAATTGGTTCATAATCATTAAAGGCTTGGCCCTGTACATTTAGTCTTTGCACCACCGGGTATGCATGAAAACCTTCTATCTGATCCCCCTTTAAAATCCTGGTTAGAATTATCCAAAATGGTTTCAGAAGCCTTTTTTAAAAAATTTATTTATTTATTTATTTGTGTGTGTGTGTGTGTGTGTGTGTGTGGCCAGCTCAGCCCACCAGGGGGCGGGGCTGGCTGGCATGTGGTGCTGGGGGATTGAACCGCAGTCCCTGTGCTTCGCTAAGTTTGTTCTAAGTAGGTGCTTTAGACCACTGAGCCATCTCATCAGCCCCCTCAGGAACCTTTTTATCAGAATGCATCATATTTTTTACAAGCTGAGCCAACTGATTTAATTCCTGTCTAATATCAGCCAATTCTTTTGGAGGGTCAGGGTTTGAAGAATTCTCAACTAAGAACACCAGATGTTCTGGATCATATATTTGGCAGCTTGTTTTTCTAAATTACCCTGCTGGTTGCTGCAGATATTCCTCAGATCTTGCCCGTCTCATAGGAGATAAACTAGCCCTGGTTCCTCTCTGCCATTTATCTATTTCGAACTCACCTCGAAGGCAGTCTCGAATCAAAGACCACAAAGTGAAAGCCCCTATGGGCACCTTCTCAGGTCCACGAGTTTGGTAATGTCGCTTAATACGTTCCCCAACCTATTTCCAAGTCTCTGCATTTATGGTGGCTTCTTCAGGGAACCATGGACAAATTTCTTGAACAAAATCCAAAAATTTCACTACTTGATTCTTCATAGTCCTAACACCTCTAGCCTGCAATAGTGTATAAAGAACTTGAACAAAAAGATCCCTTTCAGAAGACAAATAATTCCCCATGATAATTACTCTCCCGAAAAGAAAATAAAACTAAAACAAAACTGCTATTCCTCGCTACTTATCTTATGAGTGGCACTGCATTCCTCAGTACTAATGAACACTCTCCCGAACAGAAAATGAAACTGCTACTCCCCGCTACTAACCTTGAGAGGACTTCTTCACTCTTCTACTCCACGCGGATTCCTTATGTAGCGGAGGTCTGCCCTGGATCCCAGTACTCCTGTAATCAACCTCTGCGTCGTGCACGAGGTCCTGGGTCTTGGCACCAATTGCCAAGTCCTGCTCGGCAACCTGTGGAACAGGAATAGGGAGGGTGACTGAGAGGGAGAGGACCAGATGCTCTTCAGGCGAAAGGCGAAGTTCTTTATTCTCAAAGAGTTTTTATACAGTCACATATGAGGTTACATGAGGTGAAGCTAGTATAATTTAAACTCAGAATTTTTCTTGCTACAAATACCAGGTATTCTTGTTTTATACTGAGAACTCGGGAAGGAATCAAGGCCGAGTTCTTCTTGGCAGATTGCCCAGTCATGGCATATTCTTGGAGGTCATGGAAGGGACATGTTCCCAGCTACAGGGAGCAGTTCGGGGGTGTCCCCACCCTTGCCTTAAGGCAGGCAGGGCCACCCCTCCTGCTCTCTCTGCTGGTGACACTGTTCCCCACAAAGTGGCATAACATTGTGGCAGAATTGAGCAAGAGAGAAGCACTCGTAAGAGACTGAAAGCATAGGTAAAAATGCACTTTATTGAAAGCAGATGACCCATACCCTATGCTTAGTCAGAAAAAACAAATGCTTGTGCTGATTCTGACTTTATGTCCAGGTGGTATACTTTTTCCGGTTTTCATGGTAACCACATTACCACATTACTTCATTCTCAGGAATTTTACAAGAATTCCATATAATTGTACCAAAATTCACATTTCTCAGACACTGTTGATCACCTAGCAGTAATACAGATATCGTTGTTTAACACTTGCTGTACTTTCCAATTTTTCTAACCATCTGTTCGTAATTTTATGGCCTTGCTTTTCCTCTTAGTTTATGGTCAGCTACATGGGCAGAGGTAATGGAGTGAGTTCATCTGCAGTTAAAATTTAAGTGACTTTTAAAATGGTGTTAGAAAAAGAAAATGGAGTCTCCTGTGCTCTATCAATGGGAATAGAAGCAAGGAAACTAATGAGAATCCTTTGCAGAAGACACCAAAAGGCATTGTAACAGTAAATTTTGCAGAATTTTAGGCTAAAATTTTCTGAAGTTGGACATTAGCTCCCAAATTGGATAGCTCAATGGACACATTGTCATTGCAATGTAGATGAAGTGACAACCTTGTGGTATTCTGACAGCACGGCTTGACTTTTAAAGCATTTTATTTATATTACTACATGTTTGCTGTACACAGTGATTACATTCATCATGGGGATTGTTACTTGTGAACAATATAGTTTAATTCTTTTTGAATCCCCTTGTGTTCTCCTCCCTCCTACACTTTCTAGCTCTTAGTACCTTTTCTATGGTTCACTTTCATCTTTATTTGAATTTTATGTAAAGAAGAAGATGGAAATTAAACATCCTGTTGAGTCTAGTGCCTTCAACTTAACATTGTTTTTGTGAATTCCATCTGGATTATGAGTTATAGCTGTTGTAGTCCGTTTTTAATTGTTGACAACATTCCATTGTGTAAGTATTTCACTACTTATTACATGTATTTATGATCACTTTACTAAAAGAGCTTATATGCATTTTTTTTCCTTTTTCTTTTTGGTGAACCAGTACACAGTTTTATTGAGGAGCTATATGGTGGCAAAGTTTCTGAGCATGCCTATGTTAGAATTCAATAAATACCACTGGCCTTCTATTCCTGTGGATTCTAAATTCCCAGATACACACAGCTCTGTATTGGAAAAATTTTTACTTGTATTGAATATGTGCACACTATTTTTTGCCACTAATCTCTAAATGATACAGTACCACTTTCTATATAACATTTCCTTTGTATTAGATAAAGGCAATCTAGAGATGATTTGATGTATACAGGAGGATAAACATAGGTTATGTGCAAACATTTCCAAGGGTTTCAGTGTCCAATTGAGCCCTGAGATCCACTCCACATAAACACCAACAGGTGACATTCTTCTCTACCAGTTTCCCAAGGCACTGCACTGAAAGGATTTTTCAAATTTCATAATCAGTGCAAAAGGGTTATTGTTCTATTGCCCTGTACTAGAAAGGTGAGTAGAGTTGTTCTCTCTCTAAAGTACTGAGAGTCAGAATGCAGATAGATGTTAAGGCACAAGGACTCTTTGAGTTGACATACAAGGGAGATTAGTCCCAGCCCAAGGATATGGATAAAGATGAGTTTAGGAGTATCTAAACATCTGTACTGCTTAGGGCCTGAATCATCAGAAGCAGAGCCTGGATGGGTTATAGCTTAGATCTTTATACATTAGGTCCTGAGAAGAGAAGAAGGCAGCTACTCAGGGAATGAGGATCCTGTTGGCAGCAACGAATTACAATGTGCATTTAAGCACTGTAATGTTTTAACAACTGGTTTACATACTGACTAATAGCAACCTTGGTATAGGTTTGCTTGTCAGTTCCGAGAAAATATGGAGATGTGTTCACCGTGTACCTGGGGCCAAGGCCTGTAGTCATGTTGTGTGGGCCTGAGGCCATACAGGAAGCCATTGTGGATCAAGCTGAGACTTCCTTATTCTGAGGGCCAATTGCTGCTGTGGAGTCTGTATTCCAAGGATATGGTGAGGACCTTAAAGCCATGAGCTGGGGCAGACCATGGCTGGGACTTGGACTAGTGGAATGTGATAGGGAGGAAAGAAGCGGGAAGGATACCTGCTGTTGAACTTCCCTTGTAACCTAAGCATTTCCTACAACCACTAGGGTTGGTCTTTACCAAAGGGGAACGCTGGAAGGCACTTGGAAATTTCTCTTTGGCCACCATGAGGGACTTCAGGATGGGAAAGCGGAGTGTGGAGGAGTGGATTCAGGAGCAGGCTCAATTTATGGTGCAGGAGCTGCAGAAATCCCAAGGTGAGTCTTCAGGTTGGGGTTGGATAGGAAAGGAAGTTAAGGATACAGAGGGAAGGGCCAGGTGCACAGCAATAGAAACACAGAAACATGCATGGCAGAGAAATGTAGAAATATAGACAGATATTGATAGGTAGAAAAAGTGATGGAATAGACATGAAGAGAAATAAGCAGCGGAGCGGGTCAGGCAGAGAGGGAATTGTGATGTTTACAGTGTGCAAAAATATCTTTGAGAAGCAAGTTTAGTGAGTATCTCCTCTTAGTTTGTGCACAGGGAAATCATTTCATGAGTTCACTTGTATGCATCAAAAGTTTTTATACAAGTCTGGAAGTTGAAACTGTCTGAGAGTAGGATTGCTACCCCTGCTTTTCTCTGAGGTGCTGGGCCATGTAGCATTGTGTTCCATCCTTTGACTTTCAACCTATGAATGTCTTTATGAGTTAAACATGTTTCTTGTATACATCATATTGTTGGATTTTGTTTCCTAATCCACTGTGCCAGTCTATTTCTCTTAGTTGATGAATTGAGTCCATTTACATTGATGGTTAGAATTGAGATGCATTGACTTACGATTGACATGTTACTTATCTGTTGTCGTTTGCTCCTTTTTCTCCTGTGTTTAGTTGCTTGCCCTATTTATTTGGTTGCTTCTGATCTCATTCGTGGAGTTCTGATCATTTTGGTCCCTCTCTAGAACATCTTTCTGCAGCCTGTGTTGGGGTGACTTTGTCATCATGAAATTTTTAGCTGTTCTTTGTCATGAAAGTTTCACTTCTCCATCAAACTTGAAAGAGAGTTTTGCAGGGTATAGTAGTCTGCGCTGGAATTTGTTTGCATAGAGGACTTGAAGTACTCTGCTGCATGCTCTTCTTGCCTTCATGCTTTGTGAAGAGAAGTCAGCTGTAATTCTGATGGGTTTTCCTTTGAATGTGATCTGCTACTTTTCTCTAGTGGCTTTCAGTATATTATTCTTGTGCTGAATTTCTGGGATCTTGACTATTATATGTCTCGGTGTGTTTTTCATTGAGTTGAGGTTCCTTGGTGTTCTGTATGCTTCAGATACCTGAATGCTGAGGTTACTTGGCGTTCTGTATGATTCAGTTACCTGAATGTCAGATTGTTTCCTCATATTTGGGAAGTTTTCCACTATTACTTCTGCCCATATTTTTTCAATGTCATTTGTATTGCCTCCTTCTTTCTCATTGATGCCTATTAGTCTCACATTGTTCATCTTTGCATCATCTTGTAGGTGATGGATTATTGTTTCCTGCATCCTAGTTGTTTTTAAGAGCTGCTTTTTTACCTTATTAGCTGCACCAGCATCTTCAAGATCTGAATCTCTGTCTTCACTTTCCTCTATATCTCTTTGACTCTGCTTCATGTGTTCTATTTCTTTCCTGAATCCTCAGTCAAGGAATCTGTCATTTTTCTAATCTCCTCTACTTTTTTTTACTAATGCCTTCTTTAGAAGCAGCTATAAATTATTTTACTGCAGTGTTTTTTTCAGATTGGGCTTCCTCCCTGTGTTTCTGTAGATGCTTCTTTACTTCAGATGCTATGAGTTCTGAGAATTCTTTTTTTATTTCAGAAAAAAATTCTGCTCTGAGTTGCTCTATCACTTTCTGCTGTTATTTATTTACTGTTGACACTATTAATTCTTACATTTGAGCTGAGCTAGTAGTAAAGAATTCCACTGAGTTCCTCTATAACTTTCTGCTGTTGCTTATTTACTATCAATGCTATTAATTCATTCATTTGAGCCAAGCTAGAGTCCTTTGCACTTGTTTTGGTTGGGCATTGGGTTTCCTCCATATGTTTCTTCATTTGATTCTTTACTGCAGATGTTATTCATTCAGGGATTTCTTTTTACATTTCCATTCTGAGTCCCTCTATACCTCTCTGCAGCTGTTTCTTTATTTCAGAAGCCGTTGATTCATTGCTTTCAGCTGTGTGAATCCCAATTCGTTCTGTGTTAGTGTCCTCTGCACTTCTTATGGGTGGACTTGGGGTCTGAGATTGTATTTTGCTCCTTCTCATTGTCATTTTTTGTAACACTGTCTTCTGAACTTTTTTGTAGATCTTTGTTGCATTTATATCCTTAGCACCTACTGAAGTTCAGATGTAGACCTACAAAGTTTGGATTTATCCAGGTGTGCCTGTCTTGGGTCTGGATGCTGTGCTCAGCTCTTTCCTGTTACTGCCTTTGTGGTTGAACCTGTTGTGCCTCTTTGGCAAGATATTCTGCTCCTGGACTAGCTGTGCAGTTCAGTCCCCTACACTCCCTGTAGGGATTGCAGCTGAAGGGTTTCACCCCAAGCCTGTATGCCAGGCCTGAGCTGAGTCTGGAGGGGACAAGGTGGAGTAAGAGGGAGAGGCAGCTCTCCCACACACTCACTGGGCCTGGAATAGGACTGGATATGGGGGTTCCCAGAATGCGACAGAAATTCCTACTCTGTGGGTGGGATATGGTGGGGTACTATGGAGTGGTGGGGGCTTCCCACGAGGGTGAAAGAGGGTGTCACCCACTCTGCGCATGGGCTGGTACTAGTAGGCCATGCCAGCATAGGGTAGCAGGAAGCTCTCCCTCACCCTCACCAGGCCTGTGCTAGGACTGGATCTGGTGTTCCCCCAATGCAGCAGAGATTCCTACTGGGCAGGCGGGGTAGGAGAGATGCAGCATAGTGGTGGGAGGCTTCCCAAGTGGGTGGAAGAGGGTCTCACCCACTTTGCACCTGGGCTGGGAAGAGTTGGTCCCGCTGGCACAGGGTAGCCGGAAGCTCTCCCACACACTCACTGGGCCTGGGCTAGGACTGGGTCTGGAGGTGCCTGGAATGCCGCAAAAATTCCTACTCAGTGGGCGGGGTGGGGGAGGTTCTGTGGAGTGTTGTGGGGCATCCCAGGGGGGTTGAAGAGGGTCTCATCCACGCTGTGCCTGGGCTGGAACCAGTAGGTACCACTGACACATGGTAGCTGTGCATCTGAATTTTTTAAATAAATTCACTTCAAATAGTTTTTTTTTTAAAAAAAGAAAATATACATGCCTATTTAACGAAACATAGGAGTTCCTCCACCACTTAGAAGACACTAGGTTGGTGGCTGTACTTAAGACCTGGAGGATGCAGCCCGAAGTGGTTGGTAAACTTTATCTAAGGCTAAATATCAGTACAAGACCGTTATTCAACAAACACTGAAAGGGCAAGTTGAAAAGAAATTTGAAGAGAGAGTTGAATATGGTGTGAAACTGTTAAGAGGTAAATGGGTGGGCTTGGCACAGTCCACCCAGAGGATTGAATCCAGCTGCCTAATCTGGGTGTGCTGGCGGCCTGCTCATGGATTTTTCCCTCTGCTGTGTTCCTCCTGACCTCTCCTCCCATCGGCCCTCCTGCCGGATGCTGCCCCCTCTCCTTCCACAAAGAGGTTGCCCTCCAGCGGGTGCAAAGGTGGGGTGAGGGGGGACCATTTCCAGGCAGGTAATCAGCCACTGATGGGTGTTTTCCCAAAGAAGCAGTGTGTTGCAACTGGCTCCTGGATGGCTGGTAAGGTCAGGTGGGAAAGACGGTTCAGGGTTCGCCCATTCCCATCTGTCCTGTTTTGGAGGGTGGGGAGGTTGGGTCTGTCCCGCACCAGTGTTACAATCCTCCCTCCCTGGTAGTAGCATGAATTCAACCAACAACAAATATTAGAGAGGCTGTTGGGGGAGGGAGAGAAGGAACACTTCTCCACTGTTTGTGGGAATGTAGACTGGTGCAACCATTATGGAAATCAGTGTGGAGACTCCTCAAACAACTACGACTAGAATTCCCATTCAATCCAGCTATCCCCATTCTGGGAATTTTCCCAAAAGAACTAAAAACCTTATATCATAGTGATATATGTGCACCCATTTTTATAGCAGCACAATTTGTGATAGTGAAATCTTGGAAATAGCTGAAAGCCCATCACCTTAGGAATGGATGAAAAACACATGGTATTTTTATACAATGAAGTATTACTCAGCTAAAAAGCGAAACAAACTCTAAGACTTTGTAGGTAATAGATGCAACTTTAGGATATACTCATAAGTGAAATAAACCAGAAATACATATGTGAATATCATATTGTCTCTGTAGTGTAAAAACTTAAATGAATAGATGAAAATTGTAAGGTATTACACAGTTCAATGGGAAAAGAGAATTTAAGGCATAAACAACAAAGAGAGAGAAAGGACAAAAGTGAGGAAATATGGAAGGGTCAAAACAATACATTTATATAAACAAGATGGTCAAGGTAATGGTCCTAAGAATTTTCCTCAGGTTTTTTTCTGTAAAAATTCATTTTAATGAGAAAAAAATAGCAATCAAACAGTTTCAAAAGTTCATCAGGTTTTTTAAAATAGCTGTTAATGGGTAGAACTCTCACCATGACAAACTCTACATGCTGAAATCTGTGGACTAAGCAACTACTTTACAGCCACCAATGTGTAATACTAAAATGAAGCTTAAAATACCTGTCATTCTGGTCTTCTAAATGTGTACTAATTATCCGGTCATATCAATTATTCCTACACTCTCTTCAAAGTAAATGTAAAAAAAAATATAAAAAAGCGAATGAGAGAGCTTCCGGCTACCCTGCACCAGCGGGACCAACTCTGGTACCCAGCCCAGGCCCAGCATGGGTGAGACCATCTTCCACACCCTTGGGATGCTCCTAACCACTCCGCAGCACCTTCCCCACCCAGCACACCAAGTAGGAATTTCTGCCACATTCCGGGAACACACAGACCCAGTCCTAGCCCAGATCCAGTGAGTGTGTGGGAGAGCTGCCTTTCCCCATACTCCAACTTGTCCCCTCCAGGCTCAGCTCAGGCCTGGCATACAGGCCTTGGGGGTAACCCTGCAGCTTCAATCCCTACAGAGAGGATAGAGGATAGAGGATAGAATGCCCCAGCTAGTCCAGGAGCAAAACATCTAGCCACAGGAGCACAACAGGTTCACCCTGAAGGGCCGCAGCAGGAAGGAGAGGAGCACAGCAGCCAGACCCAAGCCAGGCACAGCTGAATAAATCCAGATTTTGTAGATCTGCACTTGAACTACAGTATGTGCTAAGGATATAACTACAACGAAGATCTACAACAAAGATCAGAAGACAGTGCTAAATAAAATGAAGAGAAGGCACAAAATGCAACCTCAGAACCCAAGCCCACCTGTAAAAAGTGCAGAGGATGCTAACACAGAACAAATTGGGATCACAGAGCTGAAAGCAATGAATCAACAGCTTCTGAAATAAAGAAACAGCTGCAGAAAGGTATAGAGGAACTCAGATTGGAAATGAAAAAAAAAACCCACTGAATTAATAACATCTGCAGTAAAGAATCAAATGCAGAAACATATGGAGGAAAACCAGTGCTCACAAAGACCAAGTGCAGAGGACATTAGCTCAGATCAAATGCATGAATTAATAGGGTCGATAGTAAATAAGCAACATCAGAAAGATCTAGAAGGAATCAGAGAACAACTCTTTTCTGAAATAAAAAAAGAATTCTCAGAACTCAGGGATTCTGAAGTAAAGAAGCAAGTACAGAAACAGAGGGAGGAAACCCAATCTGAAAAAAAAAACAGTGCAGTAAAAGAATTTATAACTGCTTCTAAAGAAGACATTGATAAAAAAAAGAGGAGATTAGAAAAATGATGGATTTCTGCAAAGAGCAAATCAGGAAAGGAACAGATCACATGAAGCAGAGTCAAAGAGATATAGAGAAAATGAAAACCTCAATCACAAGCTTGCAAAACCATTTAAGTGAAAAGGAAGACAAAGTTTCAGATCTTGAAGATGTTGGTGCAGCTAGTGAAAAGGTAAGAAAGAATCTCTTAAAAGCAACGAGGACGCAGGAAAGAATATTCCGTCACCTGAAAGATGATGTAAAGATGAAGAGTGTGAGATTAATAGCCATCAATGAGAAAGGAGGAGTCAATACAAACAACATTGAAAAAATATGGGCAGAAGTAATAGCAGAAAACTTCCCAAATATGAGGAAACAATCTGACATTCAGGTAACTGAAACATACAGAACATAAACTAACCTCAATCCAATGAAAAACACACTGAAACATATAATAGTCAAGATCCCAGAAATTCAGCACAAGAATAATATACTGAAAGCTGCTAGGGAAAAGTAGCAGATCACATTCAAAGCAAAATGCATCAGAATTACAGCCGACTTCTCTTCACAAACCATGCAGGCAAGAAGAGCATGGAACAGAGTACTTCAGGAAATCTATGAAAAAAATTCCAGTCAAGACTATTATACGCTGCAAAACTCTCTTTCAGGTTTGATGCAGAAGTGAAATACTTCAATGACAAAGAACAGCTAAAAAATTTCACGATGACAAAGCCAACCTTACAAAGGCTACTGAAAGATGTTCTAGAGAGGGACCAAAATGATCAGAACTCCACGAATGAGATCAGAAGCAAGCAACTAAATAGGGCAAAAAATAAAAAACAAGAGAAAAAGGAGTAAATGACAACAGGTAAATGACATGGCAACCGTAAGTCAATACATCTCAATTCTAACCATCAATGTAAATGGACTTAATTCAAAAATCAAGAGAAATAGACTGGCACAGTGGATTAGGAAACAAAATTCAACAATATGCTGTATACAAGAAACACATTTAACTCATAAAGACATTCATTGGCTGAAAGTCAAAGGATGGAACACAATACTACATGCCCCAGCTCCTCAAAAAAAAGCAGGGGTAGCAATTTTATTTTCAAACAAACAATGATCAAGAGAAATAAATAAGGCCATTATATACTGGTTAGGGGAAAAATTCAAGAGGAAGAGGTAACACTCATAAATATGTATGCACCAAACACGGGAACACCCAATTATATAAAGCAAATCTTAATGGACATGAAAAATCTAATATCCAATACCACAATGTTAACAGAAGGCCTTAACACCCCCTTATCTGCCAAAGATAGGTCAACCAGAACAAAACGTAGTAAACAAATAACAGAACTCAACGAGAGCTTGAAACACATGGACTTGCTAAATGTATGCAGAGTTTTCCACCCAAACACAGCTGAATACACATTTTTCTCTGCTGCACATGGGTCATTTCCTAAAATAGACCACATACTGGTCCATAGGTCATTCTTAAGTATATACAAGAAAAGAGAAATTATCCCATGCACATTATATGACCACAGTGCAATGAAATTGGAAATAAATGACAAAAGAAACCAGAAAAAAACATTAAATACATGGAAATTAAATGACACACTACCCAGCAACCAATGGGTCACAGATGAAATTAAACAAGAAATTCAA
>NW_004525004.1:181822-202119 GCF_000260255.1 Octodon degus
TCTAATGGTGTTTGTAAATAGGATCATAAGTCCGCTTCTTATACAGCAATTAACCACTAAGAAGAATATATGCAGTGTATTATTTGTTGAAACTCTACTTCCGATTTGATTTGAAACTGTCTCATTGCTATCTGTTTATCAATAAAACTTTGAAAAAAACAAAAAACAAATAAAAGATTATTTAGGATTTTAAAGCAATTGCCTTTTTTCTTCTTTGTGATTGGTGGGCAAGTATGGGTGGGTGTTTATACTTTGGTGATAGAGTTTGAGTTAAAGTTCTTTTCTTTTGCTAATTAGTAAATTTGTTAACAAGCTTGTTTTCCTTGCTATAAATTGCTATTAGGAACATTAACTTTTACAGTGCAGTTGTGGGGATTAATTTTTTTAAAATATGTGTGAAACTGTCTTATTACTATTTGTTTCTCAATAAAAATATTAAATTGAAAAAAAAAAGAAAAAAGAAAAACACTTCCAGAAGTACAAATTAGATTCAATGCCATGGCTGAAGTTCTACAAGGAAATGGGGAGCCAGATTTCACTGGACAGCAGGCATATGTGCTTGCAGCAGGAGACACAATATGGACCTCAATAGAGACTAGTCTTTTTCATGATGCGCAGGAACCTCTGCTAGTTGATGTCACCCTCTCCATCTCAGTCAGCTTCATCAATCATCTGAATCTCCTCATTGGTCAGGTTCTCACCCAGCTTCTTGGCCACATGCTTCAGATTTCTGAATGATATTGTCCTGGTTTCAGAATTTCTTTTTTGGTGTCTTTCTCAGACATTTTCTGAGTTTACATGGTCAGAAAGTCACTGAAGTTCATTTTTCCTGTCCTCTCCTTATCAATTTCATTTATCATTTTTTTGCTTTCTTCTTTCTTGGGTTCAAAGTCCAGGACTCTCTTTGCCACCCTTAGTTCCTTCTCATCAATGGCCCCAGTCCCACCTGCATCAAAGAGATCTAAAGCTTCCCAGATTTCCCATTTCTGCTCTTCAGGACTCATGCTTTCTCTTGGAGCAATTGATGCCATATTTCCCTTTTTAAAATTGGAGTCTATTGTAGACAGATCCCAGGGCCATTGTTCCTAGTTGTTTTCAACAGATCTTTTCTTATGTTTTCACAAGCTGCAATAGTGTCTTCAAGGTCTGAAAGTCTATTTTCACTTTCATTCAAATGTTTTTTTCCAGCTTTTGATTGAGGTTTTAACTTCCTGTATATCACTTTGAATCTGTTTCATACATTCTATTTCTTTCCTACATTGCTAATTCAAGAACTCCATCATTTTTGTATTCTGTTGCTTTTTTTAACAGTGTCTTCTTTAGAAGTATGTAGTAATGCTTTCATTATAGTTACCATTTCTTTTTTACTTCAGAGCTTATTTCTGTTCTGATTTCCTCCATACTTTTCTGCAGTTGTTTCTTTACTTCAAATGCTACTATTTTAGAGAGTTTAGGTGTGTGATTTCCAATTTCTTCTATGCTGTTGTTTCCTCCATTTGTTCTGAGTGGGCTTGGGGACTGAGAATGCATTTTGCTCGTTCTCTTTGTCTTTTTGTGTAGCACTGTCTTCTGACCTTTGGTGTAGGACTTTGGAACAGTTATTACCTCAGCACCAGGTCAGGATCTAACAAGTTCAAACGTCCAGATGGGTGTGGCTTGGGTCTGGCTGCTGTACTTCACTTCTTCTTTTTGAAGCCCATGGAATTGAAGCCGGTGTGCCACTCATGGCAAGATGTTCTGCCCCTGGATTAACTGGGTGGATCTTGTTTCTAGCCTTTCTGCAAGGATTTCTGCCTCGGGGTTCCACACTGGTCCTGTCTGACAGAGGAAGTTTCACACATACGAAGGCTGGTAGCAGGATCCACACACAAGCAGGGACTAGGATCTGGCTGGAGTGAGGATCTGGGGAGCCAGCTGGTGGTCCCACTCACACACCACCTCTGTGGCCATCGCCACCAACTCCCAGCTCCACCATGGTGCTCCGATGATGTCTTCTTCTACTTTTTAAATCTTTGATTTATTTATTTATTTATTTATTTGGTAAAAGATCTTACTATGCAGCTCAAAATTGTATTGATCCACCTGTCTCAACCTCTCCAGCAGTGAGGTTCAGGCATGAGCCATCATGACCAGTTTGGTGGTCCATGCATCATGAAGTATGCAGTACCAGGGATCAAACCTGGGTCATTGCACTTGCCAGACAGGCATGTAGATTGCTGAGCTATCTTCCAAGCCTCAATAGTATCTTAAATGTTCTCCTCCTTAAGCCCTGCCACCTTTTTGCTAGAAAAGAAAATAATTGTGTTTGAAAGATATGACTGTGAACAGGTAATTCTTCATACATATGCAGCCAGAACAGTCTTGTTACATACACCTCTTACTGATCCTGCTTTAATCCTTTTTCTATGATGGCAGATCCTTCATGAAAAATGACACAAAGAAGGCAATGTATTCACTGGTAAATTTACATTACACTCTTTAAAGTTCCTTCCTTATATCTGAGGACTGGTGCTCAGCAAATGGATCTCATAGCTCTGGCCAGGGACCCACAACTCAGCAAAGGAAAAAAGGTGAATATTATACTGAGTCAAGATATGCTTTCCTATTATTACATGCCCACATGGTCATATGGAAAGAGAGAAATTATTGAACAGCCAATAGATGTCCCATAAAGTATCATAAAGAGACAGATGATGTTTTATATCTGTTTATATGCAGTCCAAAGTGACTGTAATTCACTGTGGAGTGCACCAAAAGGGAACCAATGAACTATCTGAAGGTAATTCGCTGATGTAACATCTAAAACAGTTGCTTGAGGGCCACCTTTTCAGGCTTCCTTGATCTGGGAAGGGTTCCTTGATCAAAATCAACCCAAATACTCCCAGTCAGTGAGCTCTCCTGGTGCCAGGTTCTTCCATAGGGTCATTACAATCAAATGATGGCTAATTTTTCCTTCCTGGTGCTAGTGAATGGCAACTTATTAAATCTTTGCACAAAAGCTTTCACTTGATGAGATTCAAGACCCAACAGATGGCCTGAAAGTTATTCATGAAAAGGACTTCCGCAGACAATACAACAAATAAGTAAAACATGTGAGTTCTTCCACTTACCAAAAAATCCTCTTCGTTGACTCCTAGTTCCTCCAGGTATAGGGAGACATGGTAAATATCCTAGAGAAAAGCAGCAGTTTAGTTTTACTCATGGCAAAAAGTAATGAAATTCAGTACTTATTGGTCTGGGGAGATACTTTCACACAGTGGGTTGAGGCCTTCTCTTATAGAACTGAAAAGGCAAAAGAAGTGGTAAAAGTTTTAGTTTCAAAAGTATCCCCAAACTTACATTTCCGAAGAGGTATTAGAGTGACAATGGGCTTTCTTTTCAAAGCAACAGTCACATGAAACATCTCTCAGGTACTGAAAATTCTCTATAATTTCCATTGTGCATGGAGGCTGCAATCGTCAGGAAGATTTTTTTTAAAAAAAGTAAATGAGACCCTGAAAAGACTTCTTTGTAAAATGACTCAGAAGACCTACCTTTAGTGGCAGCACTTACTGCCTTAGCTCTTATCAAAGGAAAATACACCTCAAGTCCTAGGCCTCAGTTCATTTAAAATGCCTTATGGATGCCATTTTCTCACTAATGGAAACTTTTGTTTTTTGATAGAAAAACAGATACCTTACTAAAAAGTATCACCTCATTGGATAAATTCCAACAAACTCTTCAACAGCTTACAGAAGCTCAGCCCAAATAAAAGAGACATCTCATATTCTGCCCTAGATATTTAGTACTGGCAAAGTCACCTCCTCATTACTTCCTTCTCTAGGACCTACTTGGAAAGGACCATACACCATGATCATGTCAACTGTTTCATTTATCAAGATAACAGATCTGGACTCTTGGATACACCACACCAGCCTCAAGCTCTGGGAATCAGAGACTGTAGTTTATGGCAAACAGCTGTTTAAATATACCTTTGAACCTATGAAAGACATAAGATTCCTGTTCAAACAAAACAAAAGTGTTCAGATAAATGATGGTACTATTAGCCCTTCTACCAATCATTTTGACACTCACAGGAGGGTATAATTCCTTTCTAAAGTGGGCACAGGAATGTGTGGAATAATTACAGCAAAACTTTTGCTGGATATGTGGTTTACTCCCCTCGTGGAGTACATCATGTCTTCCTTGATGGGTATTCACACTTCAAGGAGAAGATTGAAACAAATTACAAGACTGTATTAATGAGATACAAAAGAGTTCAAAAATTCATAGCTCAGCTTACCATTACAAGGAAACTGAGTGGCCTATAAATTATACTCTTAATGATCTTGGACACAATTGATTTTTTTCTCACCAGTGCCACTAAAGCCTCTCTATAGACACTAGTGCTAACCCTATTAAATAAAAGCAAGGATCTTACCCAAAGGGCCAAAACCCATAGATATCAAGATGACTATTTTCAAATAAGGGATAAGTATGTATGATTAATGCCCACTACAGGATATCTGAATAAAAAGACCCCCTTGTGTTGGGAACAAAAAAATATTCCTATTCTCATTGGCCTAACTCTACTAAATATATGGCATGCACAATCCCCACACACATAAACACACAACAGTGCATACACACAGTAACTTCACAGGCTAAAGACTGATTTGCAATAGACTCATATAATTGCCCTGGAATTACATGGGAAGCCCCCTGTGTCACTCATTGGTTTTGTGGGAACAATTTGTGACCCTCAATATTCACTGGATAGATAAAAAGATGCACATTACAATTTGCATAATTACAAGGCCAGCGTATCAAAAATATCAACAAACTTGAAAATTTAACCCATCCACAACATTGATGATTCAGAAGTGTATGTAACTGATATGATCACTTGGCTTCTAACCCTTCCCTGGGGTTAAAAATGTCAGACAACTTATTGAGGCCTTAACTAACTACACTGAGCAGGCCTTCAATGACACCACAACTGATCTCCCTCTCCTAAATGAAAAAAAAATTAATGAGACAGGTCATCCTCCAAAATCAAATGGCATTAGACATTCTAACAGCGAGACAGGTGCGTACCTGTGCAATTATAAAAACTGAATGCTGCGTGTACATTCCTGATCCTTCTGTTAATATCTCAGTCGCTGGTGAGATAGTAGAAACAAATCAATATGTCAGACTGTAAAATTCCCTAGACCTCATTCTTAGCCTTTTGATGGGAAGCAATTACTGGCTGTTCTTGAAAGAAGCATTTGTTGAATGTATTCATAAATATACTGTTGATCTTATTATTTGGACCATATGTGCTTAATTGTTTCTTTACCTTTGTCTCCTCCACACTTAAAATCATACACTTACAAAGGATGAAATGCCTGATATATATCAAGGGCCTTTAGATAGACATGCTATAGAGTATTTCTGGCTTCAGATCAACTGCTATGACCCCTTGCAGCTGCACCAAGCCAGAGCAGTCATTGCCCATTATTCTCTCTTGGCAGTTTGGGATACATCTTCAGAGGGGAAAATGTTGTAAGTAACTGAGTTAGACAGAAATACTATAGGCAGTCAGACAGGGCCAAGCTCTCAAAGAGCACAGTTGTGGGACAGAGAGACACCTTGAGCTGGGCCACACCTCAGGACAAAAGATAAAACACATGCACCCACATAGCTCCGTAAGTCTAATCATCAAAAATTAATATTCTAAATAGGTCTGTATCACCTTGCAAAAACCAGGAAAGTCACTAATTCAGTCTCCTACAGGAAAAGTCTCTGCTCTGTATTCATCCCTGTTACTATGTCACTAACTTTCCCATTTGATCCTGATTTAATTATTTGGCCAGAGCAATTATACTTATAGTCTGATTGCCTGACCACAGTTTTGTTCCACGTCCTTCCCACCTTGTGATTTCCCGTATTTCCTACCCTAGGCCCACTTTACCTCATGGTTTTGCTCTATAAAATCCCTAGAAATGACAGTCTTTGGCAACCCATTTGAGTCCCTTTCTGTTCCTGGCTCAGACAGAAGCTTTCTTTCCTCAATAAATATATTCTGTTATTAACCTCCATTGTTTCTAAAATTCATTGTTTGATTTTAGAGAACATGAACTTGTCCCAGACATCTAGTCGATTGGGAGTTTCTTTCCCTGATACCATCAAAACACTCTCTAGGCATCCCCTGATCTAAAGTTGTCTTCTGTCTGTCTGTCCTTCTCATATAGAAAGCTCAGCCTGGTCCTCATCTCAGTCTAAGAAGTTTATATTTGTAATCTCATGGATAAGTTATTGGAATCCCAACAAGTTAATTCCAATTTACTACACCAAGTGCAAACCAGGGTGAGAATAAAGGCAATAAGACATAGTTGTACTTATGGGGAGCCAGGGTATCCCAAGTCTAGCTATGAAGATGGCTATTCACAAAGAAGTCCATGACCCAAGGTGTTATTCATTCACGAAGAAAGGAGTGACTTGACTAGATTGATGAGTGACTGTAAGAACGGAGGGAAGTATATGAGATCTGTGAGCTGGGCTAGGTAGGAGACCAGTATTCACCTCTCCAAAATGCAGTGAAGGATATATAGAAAGAGTAATCTGCATAGCACAATTGACACAGTTTCTAATTTGAGGTCAGTGCTTCAGCACTGATGTGTAATCTTCAAGCTTCAGGAAGGCATATCCTCTATTTTGAAGCTCAATCCCAGCCACAGCATGAAGTACTCGCTCCTCATACTGTCCCATCCCAGCTTCCACAAGATAGCCAAGTGTGGGGGTTCTGAGGAAACATCCTTGTTGTCTTGAAAGACTACCACTAACACCTGGGATATATGGATATGCATTGTTTAAAGCCAGCTGAAGGAATAAGGAAAAATTCTAGCCAGTTCTGTATATGTTAATACATGTAAATATGGTCAAGCTCAAACAAAATGGAGACCACTGCTCCTTTTTCAAGGAGAGTCACCCAACTGGTCCTCCATATTCTCTCTCCTGATCTCTGATGGTGGTCTCCCATTCACACTCTGTCTGTCTCTCTCCATCTTTTATCTGGAGATTATGTTTCTCTTTTTTTAATACCTGGTGTCACCAAATCATTGAGTTGCATAGGGCAGGCTTGAACTTGCAATCTGCCTGCCTCAGTATCCCACATGCTGCAATTATAGAGGTACTATGACTTCAGTCATCACATGACAATAACCCTGTGCTCTCATTCCACCCATTCATTGGTCTCTATTTCCCCATATGCACAACACAGAGGCTCTATTGAGGCCCCCTCCTCTACCAGCACTTGCTTCAGAGGATCCAACTGGCTGGGAACAGGCAGCAAGGCTGTTTTAACTTGTTGAAGTGTTTTGGGGTTTTTGAGACAGAGAGATTCACTATGTAGTCCATGCTGGCCTTAAATTCACTATGTAACCCAGGCTGGCCTCAAACTCACAGCAGTCCTCCTGCCTCAGCCTCTTGAAGGTGATAGGATTACATGAGTTGGGCTGGGGCAGTGGTTGTTGCTTAGTGAAGGAGGGTATCCTTCACATTTGTCAGGCTGTGGGTCACCAGCACTGAAAAACAAGAGAAAAAATAGATGAAACCCATTCTTCAGTCAAAATATTCCTGTGGTTGCCATCTGTAGCACCCTCCTGAGAAAGAGTGGGTGGAGAGCCGAAGTGCTTTTTGAGACAATACAGAGGAGAACAGTAGATTCCAGGCAAGGCTGAAGAGAGGGCAGAGAACAGTTTTTGACCTCAGGGCCTCCTTCTTGGAGAAATTCTTCTGCACATTAAAGGCTTCTTTTGTAGGGTTTTTATTTGTTTTCAAAGGAACTCTCCGAGGAGGACTAGCATGGGAATATCTCCCAAGAAGAGGCCCAGCCAGCAGGGGCTCCACACCCCCCAACAGCTTTGCTGTCTACAGGTGACAATGCTGTCCCGAGTTGCAGCCTCTACCTCCTTCCAGTGCTGCCACATTCAGTACTAGGTAGGAAGGAGTTTATAAACATCTACATCTGTTCTGTAAGATAGACATTCAGATATTATGGGCTTTTTTGGGGGAAGTATAAACCGTTTAGATGTTGGGTCATAGGAAGCTGTGGAGATTTCATTGTGGACCAGAGCCAAATGAGAAGATTCCCAGGGCAGCAGGTACTTGCTGGCCTGCCTGGGACATTTTCCAGTGTTTTACCAATATTATAACCATGCCAGCCTTGAACCCAAAATGTTATACTGCTGCAGCTGTATTATTTATTGAAGGACTCAGTGGTGCTAGGTGACAGTATAGCAACAACAGGCAGACCCTCCATGCCCATCACCTCCAGTAGTTTCTGTTCTGCCAATGGTAAAGGAAGATCATGCCTGCCATGTTTATGCAGAGGACATGGCCAGGAATGGCTCCTGAGTTCTGTGGGAGGCAAAATAGTGTTGTGGGTAAGGGTGAACCTGGCATGGTTATACAAGCCATTATGTAAAGGCAGCATTATAGAAGCCTGAGGCAGGAGGATTGCAAGATTGAGCTCAGACTGAATGACTTATAACTTATTCAGACCCTGTCAAAATAAAATGAAAAGGGTCTTTGGATGTAGGTCAATGTGAACTCTGGGTTCAATCCCCTTTACTATAACAGCTTAGTTATTTGACCATGAGTAGGGAGAACCAGCTAAAGTACAGTTGGATGGATAAAAGTAAGTAGAACTCATTAAGTTAAGAGTTAACTCAAGGTGATATTTAAGGTTAAACATATATTTAAAAACATAAGAGAAACATAAAAAGTTAGGGTAAGGATGGAGAGATAAGGACCTCTCCCTCCAGGAAAAATGTTCTTGTGCAGAATATGTCAGTCCACAGTGTAACTGACCAGAGGGAGCTGGGGTTCTCATACATGCATGCTCCTGCTTTTAAAACCCCGTGCTTATTGGAGAGGATCCTTTTGCTATACCAGAGTATGATTTTCTCAGTGCTGCCCCATTTGGAGAGGTGAAGTTTTGAGAAGATGGTTCGTTATCGTCATGAACATGATTCAAACTGCTTGGCATTCTTTCTGGTTGGCTTAGTTATAATGGCAACTTTTCACTCTCAAAAAAGTCCCACCATGGGTAATAAATTCTATGATCCTAGGCTTAAGGATCTCTGATGTTACAGCGTGGACACCTTTCTTCAAAATGAGCTTATGAACTTCAAAAAATACAGAGATTACATCATGAACAAGTTGCATTGCAGAAATGTGGGTTTTGCAAATAACACAAACAGGTGGTCTTTATTAGCTACTTACTCTGTGAAAAGCAATTTAGCCTTTATACAAGCATGTAATTCTTCCTTAACTTTAAGAAAAATTGTGGTGCACACTTGTACTACCAGCACTTAGGAGGGTGAGACACAAAGACTGCAAATTCAAGCCCAGTTTGAGAACACTTGGGAGATCTTATATCAAAATAAAAACTACAAAGGTAGGTCAGTGTTAAGACCCTGAGTTCAATTCTTTGTACACACATGCAAAAAGCACGAACAACAGCAACAAAAACCAGAGATAGATCAAATAGTTCCATTTTATAAGTGAAGAAACTGAGGCACAGAGATTATCATGTGGTGAGTGAGGAAGCCAGGGTGGGTGATATTCTGCACCACAGTACAATATTGTGTCTCCCATCATAGAATTGTAACAATTGAGAACATTATATTAGTAAAAATCACAGGCAGTATTTATTGAGTGCTCCCTGGAGCAAAAGCCCTGGCATGTCTTGAGGGTGTGCACCACACCATTTCACACCACAGCACAGCTCGGCAGGAAGGTGCCACTACCAGATCATAAAGCAGCACCAGTAATGAATTAGACAGGTGGAGTTTAAAACAGGGAAGATGGTTTATTTGGAAAGGAGCAGAAAATAAAAAAGACAGATAGCTACCCTGGAAAACTAGGGAGCATCAGAAAGTGAATACCTCTGTGGTTTTTATTTTTCTTAGTTCCTTTTTGTTAGGACTTGTGTTGCTGCCCCATGCTGGAAACCTGGAACTTGCAGCACTCTAACTGGCTCTCTGGCTGTCTTTCATTCTAGTTTGGGTGCCTCTGTCTACATCCTTTTGGCCATTTGATTTCTTCCTGCCCCTTTGTGATGGATAAGTGTGAGGAGAGAGTACCTCATAGAAGTACAGCTTGGAATTAGAAGGTAAGTACAGGGGACATGTGTGGATCTGTTGCAGTGGTGTGGTGATACTAAAGTGAGAATATACAGATGCATGTGTGTTTTATGTATTTAATAAGTGTGCATTGATGTCCCTTTGTCTGCTTTTTATTTTATCAGGTGAAGGTGGAGCATGGTTACCTGATCTTTCTAATTCTTAGCTGCATCCCTGTTTTGGTTGTAATCTCTCCCTGATAAATTCTTTTGTTAATTGTGTTACTTGGCACCTTACCTTGTTCTCATTTTTCTCTTTTTCATTCTTTGTGATTGCTAGAGTCTTAAATGCAGAGACAGAAACTTTTAGTAAGATTTTTTCTAGGTTCTTTAGCAAAGCTTAATGAGATACTATTTTATCCCCCCCCCCTATTGCCTATGATATTTCCCTACAGCTCTCAGGTTACTTATTTGCTTTTCATTGAACCCAGAGCATTCACACTAAGCTACATGCCCAGCTCCCATTTTTTCCTTTTTTATTTTATTTTATTTTATTTTTATTTTTTTGCGGAACTGGAGATTGAACTCAGATCCTTGCATTTGCCAGTCAAGCGCTTATCTTACTGAGTCATCTCCCTGGCCCCCCAATTTTTTTTTTCAGAACCAGGAATTGAACTTAGGCCCTTGCGCTTGCTGGGGAAACACTTATTCCACTGAGCCATCTCCTCGGCGCCTTTTTATTTCATTTTTAAAATTTATTTATTTTCATAATTTTATTGAGAGACATATAGCAATGACACAGTTTCAAATCAAATTGGTACTACAATTTCAAGAATTAACACATTGCATACTCTCTGTCTAGTGGTTACTTGCTCTACAAGATGCAGACATGATATCCTACTACAAACACTATTAGAAGAAATCCTTGTATTCGTTAAGAGAATGTAACTATAAATCTATCCTAACCATTTTGAATACACAGACACAAAATGGACATTCGTCTGTATCCCCATTTTTGTTTAGTTCCATTATTTGAATATAATGGGTGTGTTAACTCAGTAAAATATTCTTTAAAAGTCCAGTAGTCCATAATAGTATTGGGTCTTCCGCTTGACCGGCAGTGTCAGAAATTGTTGACCTGAGGCCACTACAGCTCAACATCACAGCATGTCTTTTGTTCTTATACCTAGTTTGTATACATTTCTGCTGGATGGTTAAGACCAAGATAAGGCAGGACCTATGAAACAAGAGTTGCAGCTTTTGGATCTGATAAGATCAGTCAAATCCCCTCAGGATTTATCCTGAGATCCTGTACCTTAGATTGTAGATTTTTGTCAGTGTCAGACATGTGGATGAGTCATGGCCTTTGCTTGGCCAAAGTGCTCTCTGTGAAAGCCTGAGAGAATGTTTTCTCTCCATGTGACTCTCCTTAGGCACGCACTACATCATCAATCACTTTCCTCTTTGGCCCCATAGTCTCCTTGATCAGAAAATTTGGAACACTACTGAGTTACATGATGTTACAGTACAAGTTCTCACATGTCCTGAGTCTTAAATGACCTTTCAAGGCTATGGCCAAAATATTGGATTTCCTTGCAGCCCTCCTTTTTCTCTAATTTTGGTGTGCAAACATAGGTTGTTTACCCTCCAGAAGAGAACCTTATTGTTATTACCATGCAACTTAGGCTATTGAGCTTAACCTCACTATTTGTCTGAATATCAAACATCTTAGGCATAACATGGAACAGGTATTTTTCATCAAGTATTGATAAGTTGAACTTTAAGTCTCTATAGAATATGATTAAAAAACTTTTTAAAAATTAAAATATATTTTAAAAATAGACATAAAGTTATATAATTTTTATGTTTACACATAAGTGCAGAAATCTAGCCATATACAGCATTGTAGCAGGACAGTCCCACAACATTCCTTTTCCTGTCTCCTGCCTTCAATCACCACACCCTTCTTTTTGAACAGTCATCTATCGGAGAGACAGCATGGCAGCAACTTGCATGTCATGACAAGCAGCCCGTATTCAGAAGACCAGAATGACAGGCATTCCAAGCATGAACCTACTGTTCCAAATTGCCAACTTCAGCGCAGTTGTTTAGTTAACAGATGTCTGTACAATAGTCAGTAAGCGTGAGAATCACTACAGTTAATTGCTTGATTCAAAACTCTTGTGAAGATTCTCAGAATCATTGCCTTACCCACCTTCTACATATAACTCTATGGCTTGCCTCTATCATGTTTCCTAGCTCTTCTCCTTGCTCTCTTTTCATTGTCTAGTCCTCAAGTTCTTGCTTTCCTTTTAGTTGTATTATACCTTTCTATTTGTATTTCTTGTTTTGAGTTCTTATACTAGGGAAATGATATGATATTTACACTTGTGTGTCTGGTTTGTTTCACTTATGATTATATTTTCAAGAGGCATTCACTTAAGTACAAAGACTTCGAGTTTATCATTCTTTATAGCTGAGTAATATTCCATTGTATAAAAATAACACATCCTTGTCATCCGTTCCTCAAGTAATGGGCATCTTGGTTGTTTCCAAGTTTTGGCTATCACAAATTGTGCTGCTATAAACATAGGAAAAAATATATCACTATGATATGATGTTTTCAGATCCTCTGGGAAAATTCCCAGTAGAAGAATAAATGGATTAAATGGTACTTCCAGTTCAAGTTTTCTAAGGACTCTTCACACTGATTTCCTTAATGGTTGCACCAGTCTACATTCCCACCAGCAGTAAAGAAGGGTTCCTTTTTCCCCACAATCTCTCTAAAATTTGTTGTTGGGTCATTTCTTTATGATAGCGATTCTTTCTGGGGTGAGATGATATCTCAATGTTGTTTTAATTTGGATTTCACGAATGGCTAGTGATGTGGAGCATGTTTTCATATATTTATTCGCTTCAATAATTTCATCTTCTGAGAAGTGTGTGTTCATCTCAGATGTCCATTTATGGAGTGGGCCTCTAAATTTAGGGGCCCTAATGTTTTTTGCTTCTTTATAAATTCTAGAGAGTAGACCTTTCTCTGAGTACTTATTTGTCATGAGTTTCTCCACATTTCAGGGTTGTCTTTTCACTTAGTTGATAATTTCTTTTGACGAGCAAAAACCTCTCAGTAAAAGCAGATCAAAACTGTGAATTCTTTCAAGTATTTCCTGTGAGATTTGATTTTTGTTCATGAAATTTTTGATTCCCCTATGTCTACAAGAGTTCCTCCTATTTTTCTTCTAGGAGATTTTATGTTTCTGTTTTAATGTTGAGATATTTAATCCATTTTGACTTTAACTTACTGCATGATGATCGACCTTGGTCAAGTTTTAATTTTTGACATGTAGAGAGCCAGTTTTTCCAGCACCATTTGTTAAAGAGGCCATCTTTCTTCCAGTGAGTATTTTTGGCACCTTTGTCAAAGATAAGGTGACTGAGTGTGTTCATAGGGGCTTCAACATAGTCTAATCTATTCCATCAATCCTCAGGTCTATTTCCTTGCCAATAACATCCTGATGTTACCACAGTAGCCTTGTAGTATAATTTCAAGTCAGAAATTGTAAGGCCTCCTGCCTTGTCTTTATTGGGCAAGAATGCCTTTGCAATTCTAGGTCTTTTCTGATTCCAAATAAATTTTAGGAATGATTTTTCTAGCTCTGTCAGGTATTTTGGTGGTAGTTTTATAGAGATTGCATCAAATCTGTACAGCAATTGTTGGAGTATGGCTATCTTCACAATGTTGGGTCTTCCTATCCAGGAACATGGAATATCTTTCCATTTTCTAAAATCCTCTATGATCACTTTTTTTAAGAGTAGTGTAATTTTTCTTGAAAAAATCTTTAACTTCTTTAGTTAGATGAATTCCAAGGTATTTCATTTTCCTTAGTGCTACTTTAAAAGATATTCTTTCTCTAATTTTCCTCCCAGTGAGTTTGTCATCTGTTTAGAGCAATGCTATTGACTTTTGGTATTGACTTTGTATCCTGCTATGCTACTGAATTTCTGTATTAATTCTAGTAGCTTCTTGGTGGAGTTTTTTGAGTCTTCCAAGTAAAGTATCATATCATCTGCAAATAATGATAATTAAACTTCTTCTTTACCTATTTTTATTCAATTTATTTCTTTCTCTCTTGTTTAACAGCTCTAGCTAATGATTCCAGAACTATATTGAATAGGAGTGGTGATAGTGGACAACCTTGTCTTGTAACAGATCTAAGCATAAATAATTTCAGTTTTTCCCTATTTAGAATTATGTTAGCTGTTGAGTTTTCATCAACAGCTTTTACCAGATTGAAGTAGAGGCCATCTATTCCAATTTTCTGTAGGACTTTGAACATGAATGAGTGTTGGACTTTGTCAAAAACCTTTTCTGCATGAATGGAGATTATCATGTGATTTTCAGTATCTGCTCTATTGATATAGTGGTGTATTACATTTATAGATTTTTTAAATATTGAGCCATTCTTGCATCGCTGGGGATATATCCCACCTGGTCATGGTGTATGATCTTCTTGACGATTTGCTGTATTCTATTTGCTAGTATTTTATTGAGGATTTTGGCATCTATGTTCATGAGGGAGATTGGCTAGTAGTTCTTTTCTTAGTTGCGTCTTTCCCTGCTTTTTGTATCAGTATAACACTTGCCTCCAGGAATGATTTGGGGAGGATTATTTCCTTTTTAATTTCATTGAAGACTTTAAGAAGTACAAGGACTACATCTTCTATGAATTTCTTGTAGAATTCAGCTGTGAATCCATCCGGACCTAGACTTTTCCTTGTCGGTAGTTTTTTTTTTCTTTTTTTATATCTCATATTTCATTCACTGTTATTGGGTTATTGATAGTGGTTACATCTTGTCGATTCAGCTTTGGTAATTTGTACTTTCCTAGGAATCTGTGCATTTCTTCTGTGTTTTCTATTCTGTGAGAGTAAAGATTCTCAAAGTGGCTATTGATAATCTTCTAAATTTCCACCTGGTCTGTGGAAATTCCTTGTCATTCCTTATTGCTTGTATTCGAATTTTTTGTTTGCTCCTTTTGATTAGGTTAGCTAGGGGCTTATCAATTTTATTTAATCTTTCAAACAATCAGCTTTTCGTTTCATTAATTCCTTGAAATGTTTTCTTCATCTCAGTTGAAATAATTGATGATCTGTTCTTTATGATTTCTTCCCGTCTTTGGGCTCTGGGTTTGGTTTGCTCTTCCTTTTCTAGTTGCGGAAGGTGCAGCGTTAGGGTGTTTGTTTTTTCCCTTTCTGTTTTCCTAATGTGTGAGTTTACAGCTACGAATTTGCATCTGAGAACTGCTTTCATCGTATCCCATAAATTACGATAAGTTGTGCTTGAATTTTCATTGAATTGTAGATATTGTTCAATTTGTTATTTAATTTCATCTGTGACCCATTGATTGCTAAGTAGGGTGTTGTTCAATTTCCTTGAATTTAGGTTTTTTTTTCTGCTTTCTTTTCTCATTTATTTCAAGTTTCATTGCACTGTGGTCAGATAGTGTGCATGGGATAATTTCTGTTTTCTTGCATATACTTAAGCATGACCTATGGACCAATATGTGGTCTATTTTAGAAAATGACCCATGTGAAGCTGAGAAAATTGTGTATGCAGCTGTGTTTGGGTGGAACACTCTGTATATGTCCACCAAGTCCATTTGTTTCAAGCTCTAGTTCAGTTCTGTTATTTGTTTGCTAATTTTTGTCTTGTTGACCCATCTTTTTGGGATAAGGGAGTGTTAAGTTCTCCTTTTAAGATTGTGGTATCGGATATTAGATTTTTCATGTCCATTAAGATTTGCTTTATATAGTTGGGTGCTCCCATGATTTTTGCATATGGATTTATGAGTGTTACATCTTCCTCTTGAAATTTTCCTTAAGCAGTATATAGTGGCCTTCATTATTTCACTTGATCATTTTGGTTTGAAGTTGAGACAGTCTGAGAATAGGATTGCTGCCCCTTCTTTTTTGAGGTGCTGGGTTGTTTAGTACTGTTTTACATCCTTTGACTTTCAACCTATGAATGTCTTTATGAGTTAAATCTGTTTCTTGTATATCTCATGTTGTTGGATTTTGTTTCCTAATCCCCTGTGGCAGTCTATTTGTCTAAAATGGTGAATTGAGTTCATTTACATTGATGGTTATAATTGAGATGCATTGACTTACGATTGACATGTTATTTACCTGTTGTCGTTTACTCCTTTTTCTCCTGTGTTTAATTGCTCGTCCTATTTAGTTGGTTGCTTCTGATCTCATTCGTGGAGTTCTGATCATTTTAGTCCCTCTCTAGAACATCTTTCGATAGCCTGTGTAGGGTTTTCTTTGTTACCATAAAATTCTTTAGTTGTTCTTTGTCATGGAAGTATTTCCCTTCTCCATCAAACTTGAAAGAGAGTTTTGTAGGTTATAGTAGTCTGGGCTGGAATTTGTTTCCATAGAGTACTTGACGTACTCTGTTCCATGCTCTTCTTGCCTTCATGGATTGTGAAGAGAAGTCTGCCATAATTCTGATGGGTTTTCCTTTGAATGTGATCTGCCAATGTTCTCTAGCTTCTTTCTGTATATTGTTCTTGTGCTGAGTTTTTTGGATCTTGACTATTATGTCTTGGTGTGTTTTTAATTGGGTTGAGGTGACTTTGCATTCTGTATGCTTCTGTTACCTGAATGTCAGATTGTTTTCTCATATGTGGGAAATTTTCTGCTATTACTTTTGCCCATAATTTTTTAATGTCCTTTGTATTGACTCCTTCTCATTATTACCTATTAGTCTCACATTGTTCATCTTGGCATCGTCTTGCAAGTGATGAATTATTTTTTCCTGCATCCTACTTGTTTTTAAGAGATCTTTTCTTACCTTTTCACTAGCTTCATCAGTGTCTTCAAGATCTGAAACTCTGTCTTTACTTTCACTCAATCAATTTTGTAAGCTTGTGATTGAGATTTTAAATTCCTCTATATCTCTTTGCCTCTGCTTCATGCTTTCTATTTCTTTCCTGTATTGCTTATTCAAGGAATACGCAATGTCTTCTTTAGAATGAATTATTAATTCTTTTACTGCAGTGTATTTTTCAGATTAGGTTTCCTCCCTATGTTTATGGAGTTGATTCTTTACTTCAGAAGCTATGATTTCAGATAATTCTTTTTTATTTCAGAAAAGAATTCAGCTCTGAGTTCCTCTGTAACTTTCTATTGTTGCTTACTTACTATCTACGCTAATAATTCACACATTTGATCTAAGCTAGTAGAAAAGAATTCTGCTCTGAGTTCCTCTTTTGCTTTCTGCTTTTGCTTATTTACTATTGACGCTATTAATTCTTACTTTTCAGCTGAGTTAGTGTCCTCTACACTTGTTCTAGTTGGGCATTGGGTTTCCTCCATATGTTTCTGCATTTGATTCTTTACTGCAGATGCTATTAATTCAGAAATTTCTCTTTCTGTTTCCAATATGTATTCCTCTAAACCTTTCTGCAGTTGCTTTCTTATTTGAGAAGTGCTTGGTTCATTGATTTCAATTGTCTGTTTCCCAATTTGTTCTGTGTTAATGCCCTCTGCACTTGTTATGGGTGGGCTTGGGGTCTGCGATTGCATTTTTATCCTTCTCTTTGTCATTATGTGTTAGCACTGTCTTTGAACCCTTGTTGTAGAGCATTGGTGCAGTTATAACCTTATCACCTACTGCAATTCAGGTGCAGATGTACAAAGTATGGATTTATCGTGCTGTGCCTGGCTTGGCTATCACTGCTGTGCTCAGCTCCTTCCCATTGCCATCCTTGGTAGTGATCCAGTTGTTCCCCTCTGTCAAGATGTTCTGCTTCTGCATATCTCGGTGGGTTTGTCCCTACTCTCTCTGGAGGGATTGTAGCTGCAGGGCTTCACCTCAGGCCTGTATGCCAGGACTGAGCTGAGTCTAGAGGGGGCAAGATGGATTTTAGGGTGGAGAGTAGGCTCTTCCACACACTCACTGGTCCTGGGCTGGGACTGTATTTATGGGTCCTCAGAACGTGGCAGCAATTCTCACTGGGTGGGCGGGGTGGCTGTGGTGCTACAGAGTGTTGGTGGGAATTCCAAGGGTGTGGAAAAGGGTCTCACCTACGCTGTCCCTGAGCTGGGACTCGCCGGTCCCGCTGGTGCATGTTAGCAGGAAGCTCTCCCACACACTCACTGGGCCTCAATGGGACTGGATGTCAGGGTCCCCAGAACATGGCAGAAATTTTCACTATGCCGGGAGATGGCTCAGTAGAATGAGCTCTTGCCTGGCAAACGCAAGGGCCCGAGTTCAATCCCCTGTTCCTAAAAATGAAAAAAAAAAAGAAAGAAAGAAAGAAGAAAGAAAGAAAGAAAGAAAGAAAGAGAAAGAAAGAAAAGAAAAAAGAAATTCTCACTAGGCGGGCCGGGTGGTGAGGTTCTTCAGAGTGGTGGGGGGTGTCCTAATGGAGTGGAAGTGGGTCTCATGCATGCTGCGCCTTGGCTGGGACCCACAGGTCCCGCAGGTACAGAGTAGCAGGAAGCTCTCCCACACACTCACTGGACCTCTTTTTTCCCTTTTGGATACAAACTTTTTCTGATTTTGTTGCTGGGAATCACACTCAGTGCCTTATGTTTACCAGGCAGGTGCTGTGTTTCCAAGCTACGTACCAAGCCCAGATGGCTAAGTCTTATTTATCTATGCTTGGCTCAGACTTGTAATCATATCACTTCAGCCTCCCATAGTGCTGGGATTACAGGAATGTACCCCGAGGTCTATCTTCATGGCCAATCTTGTTTTAGCATCAACAGCACCTGTGGAGTAGATTCAGTAACTGTATGATGGATGCTGTTTCCATTTTATCTATTCACTCAACAGATATCCTCTTTGTTCCTGCCATGTACCTGACACTTTAAATGTCAATTAAAATCACGAAATCCCACCCTTTAGTTTGTTTGGAAAGTCATAGTAAAGAATCAGAACATATGACATCTCAGGTGAGGGTAGTGAAGAAAATAAGGAGGAGGAGTGGGAAATACTGAGGTGGAGGGGAAAGTGACTGTAAATGGAGAGGGGAAAGAAAGGCCTCCTAGAGTTGAGTACAGAAACCAGGGTGGAACCATGTGGAGATCTAGGAGAAAGCATGGCAAGCAGAAGGAACAGTTGGTGCAGAGGATGTGGGACTGTGTAGGGCTACATTCCAGGAACAGCAAGAGGCTGGATGGCACTGGGCTTGAGTAAGTGAGAGCAGGAAAGGGATTGAAGGACTGGAGGTGACATAGCTAGTAGGTCGCAGGGCAGAGACTTGATCAGAGTTGGTGGAAATTCAGAGCTCATTTATTTTGTGTGTGTGATTCTGAAATAGCTATGGCACAAACCAAGCTCATGGTCTCTCAGAGTCCAAAAATGAAGTCATTAAAAAAAGGGAGGAAATTAGGACAATATTGATTAGAAATAAGGAGAATTACTAAGGCCCGATGGGGTTACCAAATGGAAGTCATAAAACAAAACAAAAGGCCATCATTGTATACATAAGCAGAGGGATGAAGTTTGTCTTAAACAGGTGACCTGACAGGACTGAGGTCTAAACAGGATCAGTGATTTAGCTGATTCAAAGGAAAAAACTACTTTACTTTAGTATATTTTTCTATGTCCAGTCAGGAATTAAAAGTGAGTGTCAACTGATTTATTAAGCCCTCCCCCACTCCCTTTTCTTCCTGAGGAAAGGTCCTTATTGCTTCCTCATATCCTTGCTTTTCACTTTTTGTGTGTTTTCTTTTATATTTTTAAACTTAGTTGATTGAATAAGCACTGAACTGTGTGTGCTATATATTTTTATCCAGTTGACTACCTTAGCTGATTCTGTCTGTTTAGAGGCAAAATAGCTAAGCTGTAATGGTTGTGGAGACTGAACCTAGAGCCATCACAATGAGCTGCATCTTCAGCCCTGAGATACATCCCCAGCCCTTATTTAATTTTATTCTATTATATATTCTATTATATTATTTTGACAAGATCTCACAAAACCATCAGTTAGATGGGGCTCAAACTGTAAAGCCCAATTAATTTTAAGGTAAATAAAATGTGTTTCAGGGCTGGAGAGATGGCTCCGTGGTCTAAGGCACCTACTTAGAACAAGCTTAGCAAAGCATCAGGGACCGCGGTTCAATCCCCCAGCACCACATGCCAGCCAGCCCCGCCCCCCGGTGGGCTGAGCTGGCCACACACACACACCAC
>NW_004525004.1:210859-213058 GCF_000260255.1 Octodon degus
CCCTCAAATCCTCATGTAGTCTTGGGGTGGCTTCTAGAGTTTGTGATTGATTACTGTGGGTGTGGTTGCTGCAAGTGCCTAGGGCAGGTAATTTGCATTACAATGTAAAGTGGGAAGAGAAGCTAGCTGCTTGAGCTGCTGCTACCCCTTCCTTGTGCTCTTGCTCTTTGCCACCACCATGAAAGTTTGCTTTCTGCTATGTGCTGCTGTGCATTGGACCCAGATGTGTATGGACTGAAACCTCCAGTAACTGTGAGCTAAATAAACCTTTCCTTCCTTGATTTTGAGTGTTGGGTATTTGTCCCAGCAAGGAGAGAAGAGTAACTAAGACAGCTGGTGACCCACAGCCTGACAAATGTGAAGGACACCCTCTACCACTGAGCAACAGCCACTGCCACAGCACATCTCATGTAATCTTAGCACTCTCCAGAGGCTGACACAGGAGGACTGCAGTGAGTTTGAGGCCAGCCTAGGTTACATAGTGAATTTAAGGCCAGCATGGACTACATAGTGAATCTATCTCTCTCAAAAATCCCAAAGAATTTAAACAAAGAAAAATAAAGATCAAAGAAACAAGGAATCTCTCTCATTGCCTAGTTGTCTGTTTCCACCCAGTTGAATCCTCTGACACAGTTGCTGTTGGAGGAGGGGGCCTCAATAGAGACTCTGTGTTGTGTATGTAGAGAAATGAAAGCCAGAGATTGGGCAGAAGGATGGCACAGGGCTGTGGTCATGTGATGATTGAAGTCAGGGTACTGCTATAATTACAGCATTGTTCTAGGCTGAGGCAGGAGAATAGCAAGTTCAAGCCTGCCCTATGCAACTTAGTGACTTAGTGAGACTATGTCTTTAAAAAAAGGAGCTGAAATATCCAGATCAGAGATGGAGAGAAACGGAGAAAGGGCGAATGAGAAACAGAAATCAGAGACCAGGACAGAGAAGGGAGGGTGGGAGAGACAGTGAGACAGCTAGATGGTTAGCTTTAGATCAGGGTAGACCTACAGAGAATGATTTGTTGAAATAGAGGTAAATATTTCCCAACCTGGTAGATGTCTGAGACAAGTCCACATTGTCTAAAATCAAAGAATGAGTTTCAGGAGTAATGAAGGTTAAGAGCACAATATATTTATTGAAATCTTCTTGAGAACGACAGAGACAGACAGACAGACAGACAGACAGACAGACAGACAGACAGACAGACAGACAGACAGAGAGATCTGAGTGGGTTGTCAATTAGCCTGCCTTATCTCCAGATTTTATAGAGCAAAATCATGAGGTGAGCCTGGTCTAAGGTGGGAAATATGGGAAATCACAAGATGGGCAAGAGGTGGGGCAAAACTCTGATGAGGAAATCAGATTACACATATAATTGCTGAGGTAAAATTAAGAAATTGGGATCAAATGGTACAGTGAGTGTTGTAGCAAGTGGGCATGGATACAGAATAAGGGCTTTTTCTGTGGGGGGTTGAGTTAGTGACTCTACCTGGCTTTCTGAAGTTGATAGAAGCATGTTTAGAATATCATTCTCTGATGTTTACCCTTAAAAACTATGTGGGTGCATTCGTTTTATCTTTTGTCTTGAGATCTGGCCCACAGCTGGAGATGTGTATCTCTCCCACAGTTGTAAGGTACTTCATCTTCCATGCTGGCTTCCTTCAAAGCTTAGCCCTGTCAGACTGCCTATGAGATTTCTATCTGAGTCAGTTGCCTATGACATTGAGAGTCAAGAGAAATAGTTTAAAGAATGCCTACTGGACTACTGTCTGAGTCACAGATAGTATCAATTTGTTTCAGGCATTGTTATATCAGAATGCCACCAATTGGGTAGTTTATAAAGATTAGAAGTTTATTTGGCTTTTAGTTGTGGAGGCTGAGAAGACTTGGGACTTGGTGCTGGTACATGATGGGGTCTTCCTGTTGCATGATAACATGGAAGAGGTCGATGTATGTGAGATGGTTGAAATTGCTGGAGCTCACCCCATTTTTTTTTCAAAGTTTTATTGATAAACAGATAGCAATGAGACAGTTTCAAATCAAATCGGAAGTACAGTTTCAACAAATAATGCACTACATATATTCTTCTTAGTGGTTAATTGCTGTACAAGATGTGGACATGATATCCTATTTACAAACACCATTAGAGCAAATCCCTCTATTCATTAAGAGAATGTAACTATATATCTATCCTAACCACTTTGA
>NW_004525004.1:213661-215301 GCF_000260255.1 Octodon degus
TCTCTCTCTCTCTCTCTCTCTCTCTCTCTCTCTCTCTCAAATAAATAAAAAAAACAATTAAAAAAAATAAAATAAAATGTGTTTCAGTCAGGAGAGCTCACTCGCTGGTTAGTGGCCATAGGGCCTGAGCAATCCATGTTCTTAAAACAAAGAGAACATAAAAGCCTCAGGCCTGGCTTAGGTAAACATTTAATCTCAGGCCTGGGGACATTCTTGTGAAATAGGTCACTTTACATAGATAAACCCACCCATTCTCGGAATGCAGCTGAAACCACAGAGCTAACTAAATAGTTGCCCTGTAGCCTGCCCCTCTTAGTTTCCTTAAAAGGTCATATATTCAAACCCACCAATTATTTTAAAGGTCATCCTAAAACTAACCAATGCAATCTGCTTTTGTAATTCCGCTTGCTCCCTCCCCATTTTGTGGTCCCAAACTTCCTCAGAAGTATCCCCACCAATAATAATGAAAAGAGCCGTTCAAATTAACCAATGCCATTCACTTCTGTAACCGCGCTTGCAAAACCCCTCCTCCCTTTGTCTTCGGACTTAAAAACACAGCCCAAGCTCAGCTCAGGGCTCTCTGTTCCTGCGTGTTCAGACAGCCCTGCGTATATATAGATAATAAAGCTTTCCCTTTGTGATTTGCATGAGAGACCGACTCTTGGGGTCTTCCTTTGAGGCGACTCGACCCTTACAAAACTTGCAAATTTCTTGTCTCAGGCTTGCAGATGCTGGTTTGATGCTGAAACAGATCTCGGGCAGGCCAGTAAGTATCTGATCTCCCAAGGGTCACCCTATATGGCTCTGGTCCACAAAGGAACCCACAGAACTCCCCAGAATCCAACATCTGAAAGGATTTAATTCCTTTTTTTTTTCAGAACCGGGGATTGAACTCAGGAACTTGAACTTGCCAGGAATGCACTTATTCTACTGAGCCATCTCCCCAGCCCCTTAATTTCCTGAGAAGGGCCCTTTGTATCTGGGTATGGATCTAACTCAGTAGGTGTAGATGGTTATAATCTCATTCCCACATAGCACTGAATGTGGCAGCAGAAGGAGGTACAGGCTGCAATTTAGGAAAGCTCAGTCACCTGTAGACAGTAAAGCTCTGGGGGAGAGGAGCCCCAGCTGGTTGGGCCTCTTGAGTGACATTGCCTTGCCTGGCCTCCAAGGAGAGTTCCTTTGAGAACAAATAAACACCTTGCAAAAAAGAAGCCTTTACACCCAGTCCTAGCCCAGGTCCGGTGAGTGTGCGGAGAGTTTCCTGCTACCCTGCGCCAGCAGGACCAGTCCCAGCCCAGGCACAGCGTGGGCCGGACCCTCTCCCAGCCCCTCGGGCCGCCCCCCACCACTCCGCAGTGCCTCCCCCACAACGCCCGCCGAGTAGGATTTTCTGCCCTGTTCCGGGAGCCAACAGACCCAGTCCTAGCACACGTCCGGTGAGTGTGCCGACAGTTTCCTGCTACCCTGCGCCGGCAGGACCAGTCCCAGCCCAGGCGCAGTGTGGGCCGGACCTTCTCCCACAACCTCCAGCGGCCCCCCATCCCTCCGCTGTACCTCCCCCATCCCTCCCGCTCAGTAGGAATATCTGCCGACTTCCGGGAACCCCCAGACCCAGTCCTAGCCCTGGTCCACAGCAG
>NW_004525004.1:221257-225178 GCF_000260255.1 Octodon degus
TTCCTATATTTTGTCTTCATACTTTTCCAAATAATAATTAATAATATTAATAATAATAATAATAAATATATGCAAAAAAGAAAGCTATAGACAAAACACTAAAAGAGAGAGGGGGAGGGCAAAGCCTGATGGTAGAGTGGGGTTCTATGGTGATTATCCCCTACTGAAATAGCTGTCTGGACAATTATCCACACCTGAAAATACCTTGATGAGAGTCAAGGAAATCCATGTGAGAGATCACAGAGCAGGCCGGCCTCAGCAGTCTAGGTCTTCAGTGCTGTGTTCATCTTCATGGCACAGCATTCCAATATGCTCCTAAGTGAGCCCCAGAGGTCGCAGCATTCCAGCCCGGGGTGTGCAGACTCTGGCAGTTGTATGTGAGGTGTCCCCTAGTGCCACAGTGTGTCACCCCATTTTTTTGATGGAAGATTTGGTTCTAAACTCCAGTGCTCAATTAATTCTTCTGTCTCAGCCTTCCAAGTAGGGATTATATTTGACTGTAGCATGTATCTATTTTTAAATTGGGAAATCTGTCCTGAGGTGACAACTCACACTTTCCTGATTTCCTCTTCAAACAGGTACCATCATCTTTCTCTGAACCAAGGTACCACACATGAACCTATAAATGGCATTTACTTCTGGGTTTTCAGACTCACTGCAATCAAAAGACCAGAAACAAGGAGATTTCATTTCCATTTTGTGCTTTTGTTCTGCTTGACTATTGTTTTTACAATGTATTTGCATAACACATATCAATAACTGTTTTGATAGAATATTATCTTATGTTTGCATTGGTGTCCAATTGTTAGATAGTTGTAGCAAAAATGATCACTGAAAATATATTGAGTATTTTACATGAATATGATGTTAATTTAGGACTTTGATTATGTTTGCTTTTATATTTTTAATTAATGGAAATTAAAAAAATAAGCATTGAATATTTCTTACATACTGGCACAGACTCTACTTCTTGAGTGGAGTGAGTGAAACCCTGATTAAGTATGAAATGGGTGGATCTGTACTCCTCTTCTTCCTGTTCATTAGTGAAGCTCCGATCTTCCAAATCAGTAATGAGGAAAGCAGTAACTGTCTTATGTTAGAAAAGGAAGAACAGAGAGGGTAGGCTTCCTCCTGGAATCCCACAGCACAGTCCTTATCTACAGAGAAGGGGTAGAGAGATAATCCTCCAAAAGGGTCAATTTGTACCCAGAAGCCTTGTGGCGTCTGGGTCACAGAGGATGGAGGGAGCAGTGAGGGCACTAGGATGCTGTGCTTCACAGGAACAAAGCTCTTGGGAGCTAACTGGCCCTGGGGATAGCCAGGTAGAGAGAATGAAGGCTCTGCGGTCAGGAGATCTGAGTTGAGTTTCAGCTTTGTCACTTCCCAGTGGGATAGCTATGGCAAACCTCCTCCTTTTGACCATATTTCTCATTCTGCACAATAGGCATATTAAACATGTCCACTCAGGAGTTGATAAAATACATGCGCTTCTCAGTTTATCCCATGAGTTTATCCCAGGGAACTCATTGTAAACTGAAGGTCTCATCAGTGGAAAATGCATTAAGTTCCCTAAGTTACCCAATGTCTGATCTTGTATGCAGCACACTGAAGGCTCTGGTTGCTTCTTCCTGTGATTGTGCAGCTGACCAGCTGAGTATCATACTTCACAGTGCTAGTAGAGTCAGTGATCAGGATTCCAAGTTCCAAGCATGTATAGAGTAAAAAATAATCATAGTTTCAACAAATCTAAGTCAGGCAATGTGTATAGTGGGAGATACTTATCACATAACAAACTCAGTAAGTGGTTACAATTGTCATTAAATACTCTTCCTTCTCAAAACTACTATACAAGTAATAATAATACCAGAAGCCACACAGTTTGTGTCCTACTGTGGTGGAATGAAACTCCTGAAAGGGCCTTTTCTTCAGTTGTGTTTTTGCCAGGACATGTACCCAAAGAAGTTGCTTTACTTTTGGGGGGCATTGTGGTACTGGAGTCTAAACCCAAAATGCCCTGATCTATATCCTCAGCCTTTTATTTTTATTTTGAGACAAGGGCTCCCCAAAGCACTAAGTTGCACAGACTGGGTTCCAACTTTGGACCTTGTTTCCTCAGACTCTTCGAGTGTTGGTGTAACAGGCAGACACCACCAGGCCTGGCCAGAACCTTTGTTATTTGCACCCTGGTAGCTCCTAAGGACTAGTGGTTGCCCTGGTGTTACTCCTTTTCTGGCTTCAAAGGTATATCTCAGCCCCTGGTGAGAATATTTTTATCTTAGATTCTATGTAGCTCCACTCACTGCTTTTGAGTTGTCACTGATTTTGTGGCCCATCTACTTAAGTGACAATACAAGAAGCTAGCAAAAAGCCTGCAAGAGTAATGGTGGTCTGGGTTTTTCCTGTGTCTCTGGACTGATATGAGGTTCTCCTTCCTGTACCTTTCAGCACAGTTATTGAGAGCAGGGAAAAGCTCATGGGAGAGGACAGCAAGAACAAGGATGTGCCTGCCCAAAGCTCTGTAGGCAGAGGGCAGACAGTGAAGGTCACCAGGAGGCAGAGCTTGAAATACATGAGGATGCTGAGGTGGCTACATGTGCTGAAGTTTGTGAGGAAGAGAATATATGAAGTATTATTGAAAAATAAGATCTGCTTGCATATTGCATAATAAAAGGATCTCTCTGCTACATGTTTTATCAGCAGATCATAGATGTTCCCCATAAAATATACAGGAAGATGTTCACAATGAAATTCTCTAATAGCCATTAGAAAACAAACTAAATACCTATCAAGGAGATGAAATAAGTATTCTATTCCCAAAAAAGGATATGATACAAGAAGAAGGAACTACAGTTGACATATACCTAATATTAACAAAAGAATCCAGATATTAAGAAGCACATGCTTATGATTCCACTTATACAGAGCTCAAGCATTGAAAAACTTATCTGATAAGGCCAGAAATCAACCAATAGCAGTGGAGTCTCTTGGTCTTGGCGAAAGCATCACTAAATAAAACAGGAAAAAATTCCTGTGAAAATATAATATTATATATCTTAACTTGTATAATTGCCAAGTGTATACATTTGTCACAATTCTCTGGGCTGTTTTTAGATTTATGCATTTTATTTTACATGAATTATACATCAACCAAATTCTGACTGTTTTTAAACAATAAAAACAGAATTTGAGACCAGTGTTATGGAGAGCACTCAATCTGCAAACTATTTGTTGGGGTCTGTGACAGGTAAGGGGTTGCAGCAGAATGGGTACCAATGCACCACCCTTCAAGGAGAAATTCTTACTATGGGAAGAATGGATCAGCCAAATAGTGAATCAAACTGAAATGTGTTACAGTAATAGAGTAACACATAATCTGTTCAAAGCACATTTTCTTGAAATCAGCCTGCGATTAGGGCTGTTTTAGAAATGAAAAAATAGAAAACATGTTAAAGTTTATTTCTGGTTAAATTAGACATTAGTTATGGAAACAGAAGATTGAAGGGTAACATCACAGAACAGCCCAGTTTTTTTTTCTTTAAATATTTTTTATTTTTAAAGTCTGTCTTCAAAGTACAACTAATATAATTAATTGTGCCTTTAACAAAATCGTTCAATTTCTAAACACATTCAGTATCTAAACATATTTTAATGAATGCAACTGGGAAATAGAAGAGAAAGAATTTCGAAACACAGACCAAAAGACAAGCACAAAATATAGGTTCAATTACACTTTGAAAAAATGCCAATTACTGAAAATAAACAATTACTCAGGTAAGACTTGCTGCTTTGTATAATCTATCTTTTTCTAAATTCTATAAACATACACAGAGTTTTAGACCATACACAAGCACTTAGAAAAGGGCTGACTAGTAGTTCTCAGAAATGGTCCTGTATGATAGCGTGAGTTGAGAGAAGCTAAAC
>NW_004525004.1:225503-233760 GCF_000260255.1 Octodon degus
TCTAAAGCATAAAAGAAAAAGTGACTAGCTAATTACTGAACACTGCAAAAATGAGGTTTGTTTATTTTTTTTAAAAGCAAAAATAGGCCACATTCCGGGAACACCCAGACCCAGTCCTAGCCCAGGCGTCATGAATGTGTGGGAGAGCTTCCGGGTACCATGCGCCAGCGAGACCTATTGGTCCCAGCCCAGGCACAGCATGGGTGAGACCCATTTCCACCCCCTTGGGATGACCCAAAAACTCTGCGGCACCTACCCCACTCAGACCGCCAAGTAGGAAATTCTACCACTTTCCAGGAACCCCCAGATCCAGTCCTACTCCAGGCCTGGTGAGTGTGTGGGAGAGCTTCAGGCTATCCTGGGCCAGCAGAACCTACTGGTCCCAGCCGAGGTGCAGCATGGGTGAAACCCTCTTCCACAACCTTGGGACACTCTCAAACACTCTGCAGCACCTCCCCAACCCAGCACACTGAACAGGAATTTCTGCCACATTCCAGGAACAGCCAGACGCAGTCCTATCCCAGTCCCTGTGAGTGTGTGGGAGAGCGTCTGGCTACCCTGCGCCAGCAGGACCTACTGATCCCAGCCCAGACATAGCATGGGTGAGACGCTCTTCTACCCCCTTAGAATGCCCCCCATGATTCTGTAGTACACCCCCACCCCACCCGCTGAGTAGGAATTTCTGCCATGTTCCAGAAACCCCTGGATTCAGTCCTAGCCCAGGCCCAGTGAGTGTGTGGGAGAGCTGCCTCTCCCCCCTACTCCATCGTGTCCCCTCCAGACTCAGTTCAGGCATGGTATACAGGCCTGGGTGAAACCCTGCAGCTGCAACCCATGCAGAGAGTGTAGGGGACAGAACCACAGAGCTAGTCCAGAGGCAGAACATCTTGCCAGAGGCGGACAACAGGTTCACCCCCAAGGGCAGCAATAGGAAAGAGCTGAACACCGCAGCCAGACCCAACACAGGCACAGCTGGATAAATCCAAACTTTGCAGATGTGCACCTGAACTTCAGTAGGTGCTAAAGTTATAACTGCAAAAAAGATCTACAACAAAGTTCAGAACACATTGCTACACAAAATGATGAGAAGGAACAAAATGCAATCTCAGAACAAAAGCCAACCCAAAACAAGTGCAGAAGACACTAACACAGAACAAATTGGGAATCACACAGCTGAAAGCAATGAATCACCGCCTACTGAAATAAAGAAACAGCCGCAGAAAAGTATAGAAGAACTCAGATTGGAAATAAAAAAAGAAATCCCTGAATTAGTAACATCTACAGTAAAGAATCAAATGCAGAAACATATGGAGGAAACCCAATGCCGACCCAGAACAAGTACAGAGGACACTAGCTTGGCTCAAATGTATGAATTAATAGGTTTGATAGTAAATAAGCAACAGCAGAAAGACATAGAGGATCTCAGAGTGGAATTCTTTTCCACTATTCCAGCTCAAATGTATGAAGAGATAGCGTCGATATTGAATAAGCAATAGCAGAAAGTTATAGAGGAACTCAGAGCGGAATTCTTTTCTGAAATAAAAAAGGATTCTCAGAACTCATAGCATCTGAAGTGAAGAATCAATTGCAGAAACATAAGAAGGAAACCCAATTGAAAAAAACACTGCAGTAAAAGAATTTATAACTGCTTCTAAAGAACACATTGATTAAAAAAAGAGAGAATATTAGAAAAATGTCTGATTGCTTGAATGAGCATTGCAAGAAAGAAATAGATCGCATGAAGCAGAGTCAAAGAGATATAGAGGAAATTAAATCTCAATCACAAGCTTGCAAAAATATTTAAGTGAAAGTGAAGACAGAGTTTCGATCTTGAAGACGATGCTGCAGCTAGTGAAAAGGTAAGAAAGGATTTCTTAAAAACAACGAGGATACAAGAAAGAATAATCTATCACCTGCAAGATGATGCAAAGATAAAACAATGTGAGACTAATAGGTATCAGTGAGAAAAAAGGAGTCAATACAAATGACATTAAAAAAATATGGGCAGGAGGAACAGCAGAAAAGTTCCCAAATATGAGGACACAATCTGATATTCAGGTAACTGAAGCATACAGAATGTCAAGTAACCTTAACCCAAAGAAAAACACACCGAGACATATAATAGTGAAGATCCCAGAAATTCAGCACGAGAATAATATACTGAAAGCAGCTAGAGAAAAGAAGCAGATCACATTCAAAGGAAAACCCATCAGAGTTAGGGCTGACTTCTCTTCGTAAACCCTGAAGGCAAGAAGAGCATGGAGCAGAGTACTTCAATTCCTCCACGAAAAAAATTACAGCGCAGACTACTATACCCTGCAAAACTCTCTTCCAAGTTTGATGGAGAAGTGAAATACTTTCATGACAAAGAACAGCTAAAGAATTTCATGATGACAAAGCCAACCCTACTCATGTTACGGAAAGATGATCTAGAGAGGTACCAAAATGATCAAAGCTCCACAAATGAGAACAAAAGGAACCAACTAAATAGGGCACGCAATCAAACACAGGAGAAAAAGGAGTAAACAACAACAGGCAAACAACATGTCAATCATAAGTCAGTACATCTCAATTGTAATCATCAATGTAAATGGACTCAATTCACCAATTAAGCGAAATAGACTAGCACATTGGATTAGGAAACAATCTCCAAAAATATGCTATATGCAAGATACACATATAACTCATAAAGACATTCATAGGCTGAAAGTCAAAGGATGGAACATAATACTACATGCCCCAACACCTCAGAAAAAAGCAGGGATAGCAATCCTATTCTCAGACAGTCTCAACTTCAAACCAACAATGATCAAGCGAAATAAAGAAGGCCACAATATATTGGTTTGGGGAAAAATTCAAGAGGAAAAGGTAACACTCATAAATATGTATGCACCAAACACGGGAGCATGCAACTATATAAAGTAAATCTTAATGGGCATGAAAAATCTAGCATCCAATACCACAATTTTAACAAGAGATCTTAACACTCACTTATCCCCAAAAGATAGGTCAACAAGACAAAACCTTAGCAAAGGAATAACAGAACTGAACCAGAGTTTGAAACAAATGGACTTTGTTGTCATATACAGTGTTCCACCCAAACACAGCTGAATACACATTTTTCTCAGCTGCACATGGGTCATTTTCTAAAATAGATCACACACTGGTTCATAGGTTATGCTTAAGTCTATGTAAGAAAACAGAAATGATCCCATGCACATTATCTGACCAAAATGCAATGAAACTTGAAATAAATAACAAAAGAAAACAGAAAAAAATTAAATACATGAAAATTAAATGACACCATACTCAGCAACCAATGAGTCACAGATGAAATTAAACAAGAATTTCCACAATACATGAAATTCAATGAAAATTCAAGCACAACTTATCGTAATTTATAGGATATGATGAAAGCAGTTCTCAGAGGGAGATTCATAGCTGTAAACTCACACATTACTAAAACAGAACGGAAACAAATAAATACCCTAATGCTGCAACAACTAGAAAAGAAAGAGCAAACCAAACCCGAAGCCCAAAGACGGGAAGAAATCATAAAGATTAGAGCAGAAATTAATTCAAGTGAGATGAAGAAAACAATTCAAAGAATTAAAAAAGCAAAAAGCTGGTTCTTTGAAAGATTAAATAAAATCGATAAGCCCCTAACTAACCTCAACAAAAAGAGGAAAGAAAAAATTTAAATCAAAACAATAAGGAATGACAAGGGTGTAATTATCACAGACCAGGTGGAAATTCAGAAGATTATCAATAGCTACTTTGAGAATCTTTACTCTCACAGAATAGAAGACACAGAAGAAATGGACAGATTCCTAGAAAGGTACAAATTGCCACACCTGAGTCAACAAGATATAGCCACTCTCAATAGCCCAATAACAGCCAAAGAAATACGAGATGTAATTAAATACCTACCGGCAAAATAATTCCAGATCTGGATGGATTTACTGCTGAATTCTACAAGACATTTACAGAAGATGTAGTCCCTATACTCCTCAAAGTCTTCCATGAAATTGCAAAGGAAGCAATCCTCCCAAAATCATTCCTGGAAGCAAGTATTATACTAATACCAAAACCAGGGAAAGATGCAACTAAAAAGAAAACTACAGGTTAATCTCCCTCATGAACATAGATGCAGAAATCCTCAGTAAAATCCTAGCAATTAGAATGCAGCAATCCATCTAGAAGATCATGCACCATGACCAGGTAGGATTCATCCCAGGGATGCAAGGATGGTTCAATAATCGAAATTTTATCATTATAATGCACGATATCAATAGAGTGAAAACTAAAAATCACATGGTCATCTCAATTGATGCAGAAAGGCTTTTACAAAGTCCAACACTCATTCATGTTCAAAGTCTTAGAGAAAATTGGAATAGATAGCCTCTGCTTCTAATCTGGTAAAAGCCATTTATGAAAACCCAAAAGCTAACATAATTCTAAATGGGGAAAAACTAAGATCTTTACTCTTACATCTGGCACAAGAGAAGGATGTCCTCTAACACCACTCCTACTCAATATTGTTCTGGAATCATTAGCTAGAGCCATTACAGAAGAGAAAGAAGTAAAAAGAATAAGAATAGGTAAAGAGGATGATAAATTATCATTATTTGCAGATGACATGATACTCTACTTGGAAGACCCAAAAAACTCCATCAAGAAGCTACTAGAATTAATACTGAAATTCCGTTGCAAAGCAAGTTACAAAGTCAATATCCAAAAGTCAATAGCATTTCTCTACACAGATAAAAATTATAGAATCAATACCATTTACAATAGCACTGGGGAAAATGAAATACCTTGGTATTAATTTAATTAAAGAAGTCAAAGATCTTTGCAAAGAAAATTACAGTACTCTCAAAAAAGAGATCATGGAGGATTTCAGAAAATGGAATGATATTCCATGCTCCTGGATAGGAAGAACCAATATTGTGACGATGGCCATTTGCCCAAAATTGCTGTACAGATTTAATGCAATCCCTATCAAACGATCATCAACATACCTCATAGAGCTAGAGAATTCTTTCCTAAAATTTATTTGGAACAAAAAAGACCTTGAATAGAAAAGGCCATCCTGGGCAACTAAGACAGGTCAGTAGGCATTACAATTCCTGACTTGAAATTATACTTCAAGGCTACTGTGATAAAATCAGCATGGTACTGGCATCAAAATAGACCTGAGGATCAGTGGAATAGATTAGAAGATGCTGAAGGCCCTACGAACACATTCAACCATGTTATCTTTGACAAAGGGGCCAAACATACTCACTGGAAGAAAGATAGCCTCTTTAAGAAATGGTGCTTAAAAAGTGGCTTTCTACATACGGAAAACTAAAACTTGACCCAGGTCTATCAACATGCACTAAACTAATGTCAAAATGGATTAAAGATCTGAACATTGAAATAGAGATGCTCAATCTCCTGGAAGAGAAAGTAGAAGAAAATCTGAAGACATAGGGGTAGGCAAAGAATTCATGTACAAAAATCAAGTCTCATGGGAAACAGTTGAAAGAATTAACAACTGGGACCTCCTCTTATTGAGAAGTTTTTTCAAGTCAAAAGAAATTACCAACAAAGTGAAAAGACAACCCACAAATTTGGAAAAAATCATGACAAGTAAGTACTCAGACAAAAGTCTGCTCTCTAAAATTTATAAAGAACTAAAAAACACTAAGGCCCCAAAATTAAAGACCCAATCAAGAAATGGGGATCCGAGATGAACAGACACTTCTCAGAGGATGAAATTAAAAAAGCAAATAAATGCATGAAAACATGCTCCACATCTCTAGCCATTCGTGAAATGCAAATTACACATTGAGCAATCATCTCGCAACAGAGAGAATGGCTATCATAAATAAATCACACAACAACAAATGTTGGAGAGGCTTGGGGAAAAAGGAACCCTTCTCCACTTCTGATGGGAATGTGGACTGGTGCAACCATTCTGAAAATCAGTGTCTAGACTCCTTAGAAACGTTGGACTGGAAATCCCATTTAAACCAGCTATGACCCTACTGGGAATTTTCCTGAGGATCTGACAATATCATATCATAGAGTGATATATGCATTCCTATGATTATAGCAGCACAATTTGTGATAGCCAAATCTTGGAAACAACCGAGATGTCCATCACTTGAGGCATGGTTTAAAAATACGTGTTATTTTTGTACAATGGAGTATTACTCAATTATAAAGAATGATAAACTGGAAGCCTTTCTATTTAATTGGATGCCACTTGAAGATATACTCTTAAGTGAAATAAATCCACACACATGTATAAATATCCTATAGTTTCCCTAGTATAAGTACTCAAAAGAAGAAGCACAAATAGAAATGCATAATACAAGTAAAAGAAAGCAAAATCTTGAAGACTAATTAAGAGAGGGAAAGGAGAAAAGCTAGGAAACATGACAGTGTCAAACCATGCAGTTGTATATAGAAGATGGGAAAGGCCATGATCCTGAGAATCTCCAGAAGATTTTTCAATCTAGCAGTTAATTGAAAAGATTCTCATCCTGACTAACTATATATACTAACACTTGTGATCTAAGCAACTGCCCTGAACATGATACTTTATAATGGTATGTTCATGCTTGGAGTGCCTGTCATTCTGATCTTCTGAATATGGGCTGCTTGTCATGACATGCCAGTTGCTCCTGTGCTATCTCGCTGGTAGATGATTTTTCAAAAATATAGGGTGGTGAAAGAAGGCAGGAAACAGGAAAAGGAATCTTGTAGGACAGTTCTGCTTCAAGGTTGTATATGGTAGGATTTCTGGACTTATGCAAATACATAAGAATCACATAATTCTTTATGCCTATTTTTAAAATATATTCCAATTTTTAAATGTTTTTTCATCATATTTTGCAGGGACTTAAAGTACAATATATCAAAACTTGATGAAATATACCTCTTCCATGTTATTCCTAAGACGTTTGATTTTCAAACAGATAGTGAGGTTAAGCTTAACAGTATAAGTTATATGGTAATAACAATAAGCTTGTCTTCTGGATGGTTGACAAGCTGAATTTTCAGACCAAAATTATAGAGAAAGGAGGACCACAAGGAAAGCCAACATTTTGGCCTTTGCCTTCCAAGGTCAATTAATACTGAGGACATAGGATAACTTGTAGTAATGTCATGTAACTCAGTAGTGTCCCAAATTTTCTGATCAAGGAGATTATGGGGCAAAAGGGTAAAGAGATCTATGACGTAGAGTGTGCCTAAGGAGAGTCACATGGAGAGAAAACATTCTCTCAAGCTTTCACAGAGAGCACATTGGCCAAGCAATGGCCGTGACTCATGCACATGGCTGATACTGACAAAGGATCTACAATTTGAGGTACAGGATCTCAGGATAAATCCTGAGGGGATTTCACTGACCTTATCAGACCCAAAAGCTACAACTCTTGTTGCATAGGTCTTACTTTAGCCTGATCTTAAACATCCAGCACAAAAGTATAAAAATGAATTATAGGAAGTAATGCCATGATGTGATTTTGAGCTGTAGTGGACCCAGGTCAACAATTTCTGACATTGCCAGTCAAGCGGAAGACTCAATACTATTATGGACTACTGGACTCTTCTAAAGTATTTTGCTGGGCCGGGGAGATGTCTCAGTGGAATAAGCGCTTTCCTGGTAAGTGCAAGGGCCTGAGTTCAATCCCCGGTTCCACAAAAAAATTAATAAATAAATAAAAAATAAAGTATTTTGCTGAGTTAACACACCTATAATATTCAAATGACAGAACTAAATAAAAGAGGGGATACAGATTAATTTCCATTTCGCTTGTGTGTATTCAAAATCATTAGGCTAGTTATATAGTTACATTCTCTTAACGAACAGAGGAATTTTTTTCTAGTACTGTTTGTACATAGGATATTATGTCTGCATCTTGTACAGAAAATAACCACTAGGAAGAATGTATGCAATGTGTTAATTATTAAGACTGTTCTGCCAATTTGGTTTGAAATCATCTCATTGCTCTTTGTTTCTCAATAAAATTATGGAAAATAGAAAAATTTAAAAAATGATAAAAATGAAGTAAAGATCAACTACAGAAAGATAGAGAGGAAACTCAATCTGAAAATAACACTGCAATAAAAGAATTAATAACTGCTTGTAAAAAAGATATTGATTTAAAAAATAGAGGAGATTGGAAAAATGACGGATTCCTTAAATGAGTAATACAGGAAAGAAATAGATCGGATGAAGCAGAGTCAAAGAGATATAGAGGAA
>NW_004525004.1:239012-239815 GCF_000260255.1 Octodon degus
GGAGACACTAAATCTCCTGGAAGAGAAAGTAGGTGGAACTCTTGAAGACATAGGGGTAGGCAATGAGTTCATGGACAGAAATCAAATTGCACGGGAAACAGTTGAAAGAATTAAAAACTGGGACCTTCTCTGACTGAGTTTTTTCACTTCAAAAGAAATTACCAACAAAGTGAAAAGGCAACCCACAAATTTGGAAAAAATCATGACAGATAATTACTCAGACAAAGGTCTGCTCTCCAGAATCTATACAGAACTAAAAAACACTAGGGCCCCAAAATTTAAAGAGCCAATCCAGAAATGGGCGTCTGAGATGAACACACACTTCTCAGAGAAAACATTAAAGAAGCGAATAAATATATGAAAAAATGCTCCACATCACTAGCGATTCGCAAAATGCAAATTAAAACCACATTGAGATATCATCTCATCCCAGAAAGAATGGCTATCATAAAGAAATCACAGAACAACAAATTTTGGAGAGGCTGTGGGGAAAAAGGAACCCTTCTCCACTGCTGGTGGGAAAATAGACTGCTGCAACCATTATGGAAATCAATATGGAGATTCCTAAGTAAAGTTGGTCTGGAAATCCCCTTTAAACCAGCTATTCCTCTACTGGGAATTTTCCCAGATTATCTGAAATCATCATATCATAAGGATATATGTGTGCCTATGTTTATAGCAGCACAACTTGTGATACCCAAATCTTGGAAACAACCAAGATGCCCATCACCTGAGGAATGGTTGAGAAAGATGTGGTATTTTTACACGATGGAGTATTATTCAGCTATTAAGAATGATAAACT
>NW_004525004.1:241920-244738 GCF_000260255.1 Octodon degus
TTCCTTTTGTCCTTTCCTTCATCCCAGTTCCTTCCATTTAAACAGACTCTTTTCCTTTTAGAGTGTCTATTTTCTCTTCCGAGTTTATTAACTCCTTCAGATTTTTATACATGTGAGACAATACGATGTATGCACATGCATATCTGACTTATTTCAATGAAGAGAATCATCTCTGGTTGCATCCATTTCCCTGTAAAAGCCTCGAATTTATCTGTTTTTTTTCTATTGCTCACATTGTTTTTTATCGTATTGTTTTATTTTGAAGAGTAAAAATAAGAGAAGGAAAAACAAAAGCAAAGACAGAAACAGATTAACTACAATAATACACACATTACAGATTTTCAGAACAAGAATATCTGATGAACAGTGATTAGTATATTATTTATTTTCATCATCAAATCTGTTACACAGATTCACAGATATAGTTACATAAGATGGAACATAAAATTGAATATTACCAAATGGCTACAAGAAATCTTAAAGTTTTCTTGTATCTCATTTTCTTTTATTGCTTTTTTAATTCCTTTTTTATTTTTTAAAATAATTTTATCAAGATATAAATATCAAAGAGGTAGTTTCAAAACCGATTAGTGAGGCAGTTTCTACTTAATACATTGCATATTCCTGTCTTAGTGGATATTCATTGTACAAGATGAAGACATGATATCCTGTCCACAAACACTATTAGAACAAATCTTTCTATTCATTGAAATAAGAGAATGTAGCTGTATATCTATCGTAATTATTTTGAATATACAGATACAATATGGTTGTTCACTTTTATTGCATTTTTTGTTTAGCTTTGTCACAGAAGGGTATTCCAATATCATTCGAATATTATACGTGTGTGAATTCGGCACAATATTTCAATATAGCCCAGTAGTCCATAATAGTACTGGGTTTTCCATAAGACAGGCAATGTCAGAAGTTGTTGACTTGAGCCTTTTACAGCTCAGCATATTAATATGGCTGTACTTTTTATACGTCATGTTTATACTTTTCTCCTGAATGGCTAAGAAAAAGGTAAAGCAAGAAAATGAGAAATGTAACTTTTGTATCTGAAAATGTCAGTCAAATTCCCTCGGGATTTATCCTGAAACCCTGTACAGCAGTTTGTAGACCCTTTGTCAGTGTCACCCTTGTGAATAAGTCATGGCCATTGCTTGTTCAATTTGCTCTCTGTGAAATCCTGAGAGAATATTTCTTGCCATGTGACTCTCCTTAGGCACACTCTGCATCATTGAGAGGTTTCCTATGTGGCCCATAATTTCCTTGATCATTAAATTTGCACACAACTGAGTTACATGATGTTACAGTACAGGATCTCCTGTGTCCTGAGTCTTCACTGACCTTGAAAGGTTAGGGCCAAAATGTTGGCTGTCCTAGCAGCCCTTCATTTTCTCTACTTTTTGGTCTGCAAACTTAGGTAATTAAACACCCAGAACAGAAAAATATTGTTATTAACCTACAACATAGGCAGTTGAACTTAATTTCTCTATTTTAGGCATAAGATGGAACAGGTGTTTACCATCAAGTATTGATATGTTAATTTTTAAGTCCATATATAATACGAAAAAAATAAATTAAAAAATTAAAAAGTTTTTTTTAAAGTAGATATGAACAATTACATTTTTTTGCATAGTAGTTTAGAAATCTAACCATGTCCAGCATTGTAGCAGGAGAGTCAGGTGACATTTTTTTTCTTGACTCTTGTTTTCATTTATTACCCTTTTTTTCTTTAAAAAAACATTTAGTTGAGAGACAGTATGGCAGTAATTGGTATGTCATGACAAGAAGTACGTATTTAGAAGACCAGAATGACTGTCATTCCAAGCATGACCTTACAAGCACACATTGGTATCTTCAGTGCAGTTGCTTTATTCACAGTTATCGGCATATATAGTCAGTCAGAGTGAGAATCTAAGAAATTAACTACTAGTTTTGAAAACCTGCTGAAGATTCTCAGGATCATTGCTTTTCCCTTCTTGTGCGCATAAATGATTGGCTTTGCCCCTGTCATGTTTCCCAGCTTTTCTCCTTGCCCTCTCCTCATTGTCCAATCCTTAAATTCTCACTTTCCTATTAGTTTTCTGATCAAGGTGATTATGGGGCCACAGGGGCAAGTGATCAATAATGTAGAGTGTGCCTAAGGAGAGTCACATGAAGAGATAACATGCTCTCAGGCTTTTACAGAGAGCAAATTGGTCAAGCAGTGGCCTTGACTCATTCACAAGGCTGATAATGACAAAGGATCTGCAAATCTGGTACAAGGTTACAGGATAAATCCTGAGGGAAGTTGACTGACCTTATGAGATACAAAAGTTACATTTCTTGTTATATAGATCTTGTTTTATCTTGGTCTTGACAATCCAGCAGAAAATTATAAAAATGAGGTATGAAAATTGAGGCCATATTAATATGCTGAGCTGGGAAAGGCTCAAGTCAACTGCTTCTGACATTGCCAGTCCTAAGGATAATCCACTAGTATTATGGACTACTGGACTGTATTGGATTATTTTGCTGAATTCATGCACCTACAATATTTAAATGGCAATGGAATGAATGTCCATTTTGTATCTGTGTATTCAGAGTGGTTAGGATAGATATATAGTACATTCTCTTAATGAATAGAGCGGTTTGTTCTAATGGTGTTTGTAAATAGGATATCATGTCCACATCTTGTACAGCAATTAACCACTAGGAAGAATGCATGCAATGTGTGAATTATTGAAACTGTCCTACCAATTTGATTTGAAACTGTCTCATTGCTATTTGTTTATCAACAAAATTATGGGAAAAAAGGAAAAAAGAAAAAAAT
>NW_004525004.1:244838-246486 GCF_000260255.1 Octodon degus
GCTATTTGTTTATCAACAAAATTATGGGAAAAAAGGAAAAAAGAAAAAAATATATATATAATTTTAAAAAAATTAAAGCTCAGGGAGGCTGATGCTAAGGTATACTGGGGAGATCCTAGAAACATGGCTTCTCCAAATTGGCACATGTGTACGCATGAAATATGGCACTAAACATGAATGTACACTATTAGTGATGCTATAGTAACTGTATGTTGATATTGTAAAACTTTAGGTATTTGGTTAAATAAAATATATTGTTATCATGAAAAAAATGGCAATGGAATACCCATCTGTAACAAAATTAAACAAAAAGGAGATGCAAAGGAAGGACCATTTTTATCTGCATGTTCAAAATAGAATAGATACAGCTACTTTCTTTTAATTCAATGAGTAGAAAGATTTGTGCTTTTAATATTTAGACAGGATATCACACCTGCAACTTTTACTATGAACAACCACTAAGAAGATAACAATATACAATGCATTAATTGTTGAAACTGTCATATTAATCGGTTTTGAAACTCTCATTGCTGTTTCTCAAGAAAATTAATAAAAAAGAAAGAAATGTATGAGAAATTAAGGAGGAAAAATACAGACAATTGGCAAAATGAGACAGAAGAAATTAAGTATTATTTTCTGCTTTCCACAGACCAGCAAAAATGTACAGCGCACTTGTCCAAACTGTTGTGTTACATGGATTGATAAATCTATTTCCACTTCTCCATTCATTGTCCTTCTATGTTTTCATATTTTAAAAATATATTTTCAGGAGCTACAGAATGAAAATTTTTTGAGTAAATTTAATTCATTTTTATTTCTATGATTCCCAAACCTGAACATATTTTTCTAATTCCCAATCACATATTTCATCTTATGTCTCCTTCTAGAAATTGTATAATTTGAGGTTTCCTCTAAGTCTATTGAGCATCAATTTTTCTCAGTAGTGATACACATTAAAATACCGCCTTTGTCATAAGTTCTCTGTCTCTGTGACACATACAGCTTCACTATTTCCTTAATTTCTCCTTTTCTTGTCTAGCCACTGACACAGAAATGGTGAGACGAACAGGCCTCAAGGATGACAAAGATGTAGCTCTTGCGACAGAGTAGTAGGTGTGACACAGGTGGAGAACAACAATGACAAAAATCTGGGACCATGTAATAACAGTTGTGTAAAGGTTGTATTAGACTCTTGTATCTTTTTGAGTGACTACTTTTATCCAAATCTGTTTAGCTTTTTGATCTGAGAGCATGTGGAACTCCTCTAACAAATCTTTAATAAATAGGGGAACTCTGGGGAAAGAGATTGGTCTTTCCTTTGTCTGATTTGTTCACTGTGGAGAAAATAGGCAAAAGAAGTGTGAAAACATGGGTGTTTATATCTAGGTGGAGTTTTTTACCTCATGCTTGACTTATCCCTCAACTGCCTCCTGCACTGATTTCCAAATTAAAATTGGATGTGGTTTAGTGTTTGGCACTACTCCTGAATAGTTCCAGACTTGTTCTGCAGCAGCTTTTCTGGCTGAGCCTGAATTTTCTCTCCCTTTTTATGGTGTCCTTGTTCACACAAATATATAAAGTATATGTTGTCCGAATAACAAGAAACAGATCTGTTTATAATCTTTTTCTTACTGTCTGAGTGTTTTCT
>NW_004525004.1:246921-255482 GCF_000260255.1 Octodon degus
CACCAAGCTCAGCTCTGTCTCGATTATCACGAAGTCACTCCACATGCATGTGGAGTCAAAGGCAGTGCTGTTTGAGTCTGAAAATCAAAGCCATTTAAAATTCCAAGAAGAACAGCTTTATTTGCCATACAGATTTCAGAGAAAGGAAACTTTGCTGGTTTTGTTGGGAGCAGCTAAAGCTCAAAATCCATCACATATGTTGGGTTAAGAGAAAGCCAGGCAAGAACAGAGTATGCTCCTCAATCCTTGTAAACAATCTGTTCGGGCTTGCAAGCTGTTTCTTGGCAGAGAGGTTGAAATTGGATTCAATCCATGGAGTAAATGAAAGAACTCTATCATTACTGTAAAGTTCCCTTTTACCATCCAGAATGAGGCCTCCACCTGACCTCAAGCGTTAGTTCAAATTTTTGTTTTAAAGAGTACATATTAGAATTAAAACAAAAATTATAAGTCATATTTTATTTCACTTAATAAAGTATGATGAATTTCACAATATTCATTATAATATACAGTGTTGTCTTCAAAACAATTGTTCATATTATAAGATATATGTATGTAAAATTGGAAGAAGAAAGAAAGTATAATAAATTCAGAAGATAAAAGGTACAAACAGCCCAGATCCAGCCCAGCCCAGGGATGGCGAGTATGTGGTAGAGCTTCTGGCTTTTTTGCACCCATGGGACACCTCCAGAGCAAAACTCAGGCACCTGCATGAGTGAGACTCTCTACTGTGTCATTAGGACCCCTGCAGCCCTCTGGAGCCACAGACCCTAAGCCCACCAAGTGATTGAGAACATCTTCAACTCTCTTGGGAACCCCAGATCCAGCCCAAACCCAGAACTGGCTAGTGTGTGGGAGAGCTTCTGCGCTCCCCTCTGCTCCCTGGGGCAGGGGTACAACAGAGGGGTGACACAGATTCACTGTGGTGCCAGAGGGGCACAACAGGTTCACTTCCAAGGGCTGCAGCAGGAAGGGGCTGAACACAACAGCTAGACCCAGGACAGGCATAACTGCATAAACTCTAACTAAATAGATCTGCAACTGACATTCAGTAGGTGCAAGGTTACAACTGTACTAAAGCTTTACAACAAATGTCAGAAGTCAGTGCTACATGAAATGACAAAGACAAGGAGAAAAATGCAATCTCAGACCTCGAGCCCACCCATAAAAAAGTGCAGAGGACACTAGCTCAGCTGAAAAGAATGAAATAACAGCTTCAGAAGTGAAAAAAAAAAAACAACAGCAGAAAGTTATAGAGGAACTCAAAGCAGAATTAATTGAGGAAATAAAAAAAATAAATCTCTGAATTCATAGCATCTGAAGTAAAGAATCTAATACAGAAACATATGGGGGAAACCCAATCTGAAAGAAAACACTGCAGTAAAAGAGTTAATAACTGAATCTAAAGAAGACATTGATTAAAAAAATAAAGATTAGAAATATGACAGATTCTTTCAATGAGCAACACAGGAAAGAAATAGATCACATGAAGCAGAGTCAAAGATATATAGAGGAAATTAAAATCTCAATCACAAGCCTGCCAAACCATTTCTGTGAAAAAGTGAAGACAGAGTTTTGATCTTGAAGACGCTGGTACAGCTAGTGAAAAGGTGAGAGAGGATCTCTTCAAAACAACTAGGATGAGGGAAAAAAGTAATTCACCTCCTGCAATACGATGCAAAGATGAACAATGTGAGATTAATAGGTATCTATGAGAGAGAAGGAGTCAATACAAATGATATAAAAACAATTTGGATGGAAGTAATAGCAGAAAAACTTCCCAAATATGAGGAAACAATCTGATATTCAGGTAAACGAAGCATACAGAATGCCAAGTCACCTCAATCCAATTAAAAACACACCGAGACATCTAATAGTCAAGATGCCAGAAATCCAGCTCAAGAATAATATACTGAAAGCCATTAGAGAAAAGAAGTAGATCACATTTGAAGGAAAACCCATCAGAATTACGGCTGACTTCTCTTCACAAAGCATGAAGGCAAAAAGAGCATGGAGCAGAGTACTTCAAGTCCTCTATGAAAACAATTTCCAGCCCAGACTACACCCTACAAAATGTTCTCTCTCTCTCTCTCTCTCTCTCTCTCTCTCTCTCTCTCTCTCTCTCTCTCAACAAATATATTTCTATTGGACTACCTGATACAGAAGATAGTATTGTATAATGGATGGACAGTATGAATAGAAATAATATAAATATGTTTTCTTTGAAAAAGACAAAAAAGGCTAACACAGCTTTCACTTAGAAACAAACTCTTGCATGACTGCATTACTGAACAAAAACCAAACCTGAAGCATAAGCACCATTTTTAAAAACACGTATCTGGAAATAGGTAGGAAGACACTTCTTGGTTTTTTTAAAAAACTGACCTCCCTTTAAGGCCTGGTCATAGAAGTTTAAACAATGTATATGAATCCACCATTATTGGTTGTCCTATCATATCTCTTTTACCTGTGTGTTCTGGGATCACACGTTCACCTGCCAATATATCTGGGAAGGAATGCTATGTCACAGTTACTTTTGAGTTCTTGGCAAGTAGGACTACAAAAGAGTAACTTGGAACAAGATTTACATCCTACTTAGAAAGCACTAGTATGCCCTTAAATAACAGGTTAAAATAGAGAGATACCGCCTGGAAGTTACTCTTTTCACTTTGGTTTTAGTTTTTGTGATTTATAGAGCTCTGTGATTCACTTGCTTACAGTACAATCCTGCCAGAAAGCACTAAAGGACAAGATACTCATGATTCCTTCAGCACTACATTTTTCAAGTTTTACTATATCCACAGTATGTCAGCAGTTCTTAAATACAAACACACACAAATAAAAAGGTAAATGGGTGAAATTCTTCTAATATTGCAAGTTTCAAAACCTACAATAGGGAAGGAGACAATGAGAGAACCCCCTATCCCCCAAAAAGCAGACATGTTCTTGTGCAGGAAATGGTTCAAGTCTTTGGATTTAAAAACAAGTTCCCTCAGAAAAGCTTGCTATAATGGAACTCTCAGGATATTTCTTTTGCTCCCACCCAAATGAACTTGAAAGACTCTAATGCAAAGCTTTAACAGGTATGAGATGCTGTAAATGATAATCAGAGCAGCCAAATGTAAAAAGATGAATGTATCTTCCATTTAGCTATAGTTTACAGCACAGCCTCTTTACCTATTGGATCAATAGAAGCCACTGAAGTAACACAAGTGCTCCGAAGCACAGGGGTAAAAAAGTACAGAACATATTACCTAAATAGTAGCAGGACTTCATGCCTAGGAAAGTTTTCTACACAGTAAAGTGATTCTAAGATCTCTCTCTCTCTCTCTCTCTCTCTCTCTCTCTCTCTCTCTCTCTCTCTCTCTCTCTCTCTCTCAACATGAAACAGAAAAAACAAATTTACAAGTAGATATAGCCATGATAGAAAATTACAAGGCAGAGAATGCAAGGTCAAGGCAATGCTATAGGTTGAACAGTATTCCATGAGGCTAGAAAATCTGTTAAGTTTGAAAGTCCTAGCAAAATATTACTTTTCTTTATAAATAACTTATTTATCGTATGACCACATGTTGAATCATTTTCTTTCCACATACTGAAGAATGCCACAGTCAGCCTTTAAGCATTCTGCATTTCTTTGCCAATCTTAAAGCTCAGTATCTTCTTCCAGTCGATTTTGGTGCGGGTAATGGGGATCTGCCGGCGCAAGGTCTTGAATGTGGTGTCTGACATTGTCTGATAGTTTTCACTAATCGCTGATACTCATTTTCCGCAATTTTTATCATTTTAATAAACTTGGCAGTTTGGGCTTCATTCAACACACTTCTTCGATCTTGTACATCTTTGTGACTAACCAATTGAACACTGCCATCTACGTAATACTGAACCTGAATCTTGAGAAATCCAACTAAGTGGGCTGCAGGTGGTGTGATGGTGAATTTCCACTCTGACCTCCAGCGACCATTCCAAAATTTTTTTGGCTGGAACTGGTGGCTTTTGATACATACAATAATAATCTTTTGCCCATCTTTAATTTTATCATATACAATACAGAAACCATTGGAACAATGATCTTTCACATAGACTCTTAAAGCACTGTCACAGGATTCTCTCCAAGACTTCAAATTTCCATCGATTTCCTCTGGATGGAGGTCACTTGCTTCTTTCCATAAGTGATCAAACTTAAAGGAAACTTTGTTTGTCAGATCTAAAAATCTGCTATTACCGAGATCACCATGCTCTGTAATTTAAACCTGATCTTCACATACTTCTATCTTCGCAGGTGCTAACTGACCCATGTTATTGGTAAAATGCATGAGCTGCCCCTTCCCAGAGGAGATTGTCATTGTTAAGTAGTAGCAGGACATCACTGAATACTTCATTAAAATCCTCTGGGGGTGTATGAGTAATGAATTTAGCAGCTATGCATACCTTCTCCGCATCCAGCACCCAATCCTCAAAGTCAGCCATCTTGGACTGATCTCCAAAACTCTCTTTCAAGTTTGATAGAGAAGTGAAATACTTCCACTACAAAGAACAACTAAAGAATTTCATAGCAACAAAGCCCAAGCTACACCGACTAATGAAAAGTGTTCCAGAGAGGTACCAAAATAATCAGACCTTCACAAAAGTGAATAGAAGGAACAGATAAATTAGGGCAAAAAGAAAAAAACCACAGAACAAAAAGAGTAAACAGTAGGTAAATAACATGGCAACCATGAATCAACACATCTCAGTAATAACCATCAATGGAAATGGACTCAATTCACCAATTAAGAGAAATAGATTGGCACAGTGGATTTGTAAATAAAATCCAAAAATATGCTGTATACAAGAAACATACTTAATTCAGAAGAATATTCACAGGCTTAAAGTCAAAAGATGGAAAACAATACTACGTGACCCAGCACCTCAGAAAAGAGCAGACATAGCAATCGTACTATCAGACAGTCTCAATTACAAACCAAGAATGATCAAATAAAAGAAAGGAGGCTATTATATACTGGCTAGGGGAAATAAACAAGAGGAAGAGGTAACAATCATACATATCTATGCACCAAGCAAAGGAGCACCTAAATATAGAAAACAAATCCTAAAGGACATGAAAAATCCAGTATCCAAGACCACAAAATTAACAGCAGAATTTAACACCATCTTATCTTAAAAGGATACGTCAAGCAGATAACAAAATTAGCAAAGTAGTAGGAGAAATAACACACAGCTTGGAATAAATGTTCCTTTTTTCAGAGTTGAAACATAGTATAATGATATTATAGGTATGTAAACTCAACAAAATATTCCAAAAGAGTCCAGTAGCCCATAATAGCATTGGGTCTTCCACTTCACTGGCAATGTCAGAAATTGTTGACTTGATAGCTCAAAAGTTGTTGACCTGATAGCTCAAATTGTTCCCCTATAGCTCAACACAACAGCATGGCTTTACCTTTTCTATTTCATTTTTATACTTTTCTGCTGGATGGTTAAGACCAAGGTAAAGCAGGACCGATGCAACAGGAGTTGTAGCTTTTGGGTCTGATAAGGTAAGTGAAATGCCCTCAGGATTCATCCTGAGATCCTGTACCTCAGATTATAGAACCTTTGTTAGTGTCAGCCATGTGGATGAGTCATGGCCACTGCTTGGCCAATGTGCTCTCTGTGAAAGCACAAGAGAATGTTTTTTCCAAGTGACTCTCCTTAGGCACACTCTAAATCATTGATCACTTTTCTCTTTGGCCCCATAATCTACCTGATCAGAAAATTGGGGACACTGGTGAGTTACAGGACGTTACAGCACAGGTTCTCATATGTCCTGTGTCTTAACTGACCTTGGAAGGCTAGGGCCAAAATGTTGACTTTCCTTGCATCCCTCCTTTTTCTCTAATTTTGGTCTGCAAACTTAGGTTGTTAACCATCCAGAGGACAAGCTTATTGTTATTGCCATACAACTTAGGTTACTAAGCTTACCCTCACTATCTGTCTGCATATCAAACATCTTAGGCATAATATGGAGCATGCATTTTTCATCAAGTATTGATATGTTGAACTTTAAGTCCCTATAGAATATGACAAAAATAATTTTAAAATTAGAATATATTTTAAAATAGGCATAAAGTATTGTAACCTTATGTTTACACATAAGTCCAAAAATCTCACCATATACAACCTTGAAACAAGACAGTCCCACATTATTCCTTTTCCAGTCTCTTGCTTTCATTCACCACACGCTTCTTCTTGAACAACCATATACCTAAGAGACATCATAGCAGCAACTGGCATGTCATGACAAGCAGCCCATATTCAGAAGACCAGAATGACAGGCACTCCAAGCATGAAACTACTATCACAAAATACCATCGGCAGTGCAGTTGCTTAGTTCACAGATATGAGTATGTAGAGTTAGTCAAGGTGAGAATCTTTCACATTTACTCCTAGATTAAAAAATATTTTGAAGATTCTTAGGATCATTGCCTTGCCCATCTTGTACACATAAGTGTATGACTTGACTTATTCATCTTTCCTAGCTCTTCTCCTTTCCCTCTATTGATTAGTTAGTCCTTCAGATCCTGCTTTCCTTTTACTTGTATTATACCGTTCTATTTGTATTTCTTCTTTTGAGCTCATATACAAGGGAGACAATACAATATTTACATATGTGTGTCTGGTTTATTTAACTTATGAGTGTATGTTCAAGTGGCATCCACTTCAATATAAAGGCTTGGAGTTTATTATTCTTAATAGCTGAAAAATACTCCATTGTGTAAAAATACCACATCTTTTTCAACCATTCCTCAGGTGATGGGCATTTTGATTGTTTAAAAGATTTGACTATCACAAATTGTGCTGCTATAAACATAGGCACACATAAATCACTATGATATGATGTTCTCAGATCCTCTGGGAAAATTCCCAGTAAAGCAATAGCTGGTTAAAATGGGATTTCCAGTCCACTTTTTCTAAGCAGTCTCCATACTGATTTTCATAACAGTTGCATCAATCTACATTCCCACCAGCAGTGGAGAAGGGTTCCTTTTTCCTCACAGCCTCTCCAACATTTGTTCTTGGGTAATTTCTTTATGATAGCCATTCTTTCTGGGATGAGATATCTCAGTGTTGTTTTAATTTGCATTTTGCTGATGGCTAGTGATGTGGAGCATTTTTTCATATATTTATTCGCTTTTTTAATTTCTTCCTCTGAGAAGTGTGTGCTCAATTGGATGTCCATTTCTGGGTTGGGTCTTTAAATTGGGCCCTAGTGTTTTTAGATCTTTATAGATTTTAGAGAGCAACCCATTGTCTGAGTATTTATTTGTCATGATTATTTTCCAAGTTTGTGCGTTGACTTTTCACTTTGTTGCTAATTTCTTTTGAAGTGGAAAAACATCTCAATAAGTGCAGGTCCCAGTTGATAATTCTTTCACCTGTTTCCCGTGCGATTTGATTACTGTCCATGAACTCTTTGCCTACCCCTATGTCTTTAAGAGTTCTTCCCACTTTCTCTTCCAGGAGATTTAGTGTCTCTGCTTTAAGGTTTAGATCTTTAATCCGTTTTGACTTTAGTTTAGTACATGGTCTTAGACCTGGATCAAGTTTGAGATTTCGGCATGAAGAGAGCCAGTTTTTCCCACACCATTTGTTAAAGAGGCTATCTTTCTTCCAATGAGTATGTTTGGTTCCTTTGTCAAAGATAAGGTGACTGAATGTGTTCATAGGAGCTTTAGCATCTTCTAATCTATTCCACTGATCCTCAGGTCTATTTTGTTGCCAGTGCCATGCTGATTTTATCACATTACCCTTGTCGTATAGTTTCAAGTCAGGAATTGTAATGCCTCCTTCCTTGTCCTTATTGCCCAGAATTGCCTTTGCTATTCTAGGTCTGTTCTGGTTCTAGATAAATTTTGGGAATGATTTCTCTCAGTCTGTGAGGTATGTCGATGCTAGTCTGATAGGGATCGCATTAAATCTGTACATGGCCACACTTTGGGAGTGTGGCCATCTTCACAATGTTGGTTCTTCCTATCCAGGAGCATGGAATATCTTTCCATTTTCTGAAATCTTCTATGATCTCTTTTTAAGAGTACTGTAATTTTCCTTGAAAAGATCTTTGACTTCTTTATTTAAATTAATTCGTAGGTATTTCATTTTCCTCAGTGCTGTTGCAAAAGGTATTGTTCCTATAATTTCCCTCTCAGTGTGTTTGTGGTCTGTGTAGAGGAATGTTATTGACTTTTAGGTATTGACGTTATAACCTGCTATGCTACTGAATTTCTGTATTAATTCTAGTAGCTTCTTGGTGGAGTTTTTTGGGTCTTCTAAGTGAAGTATTATGTCATCCGCAAATGAAGATAATTTAGCTTCTTCTTTGCCTATTCTTATTCCTTTTATTTCTTTCTCTTGTCTAATGGCTGTAGCTAATGATTCCAGAATTATATTGAATAGGAGTGGGGATAGAGGACATCCTTGTCTTTTACCAGATCTAAGAGTAAAATATTTCAGATTTTCCCCATTTAGGATTATGTTAGCTCTTGGGTTTTCATAAATGACTATCACCAGTTTGAAGTAGA
>NW_004525004.1:256436-267738 GCF_000260255.1 Octodon degus
GATAAGTTGTGCTTGAATTTTCATTGAATTTTAGATATTGTTGAATTTCTTGTTTGATTTCATCTGTGACCCATTGGTTGCTGAGTAGGGTGTCATTTAATTTCCATGAATTTAAAGTTTTTTCTGGTTTCTTTTGTCATTTATTTCCAGTTTCATTGCACTGTGGTCAGATAATGTGCATGGGATAATTTCTGTTTTCTTGCATGTACTTAAGCATGACCTATGGACCACTATGTGGTCTATTTTAGAAAACGACCCATTTGCAGCTGAGTAAAATGTGTATTCTGCTGTGTTTGGGTGGAACACTCTGTATATGTCCACCAAGTCCATTTGTTTCATGCTCTTTTTTAGTTCTTTTATTTCTTTGCTAAGATTTTTTCCGGTTAACCTGTCTTTTGGAGATAAGTGGGTGTTAAAGTCTCCTGTTAAAATTGTGATATTGGATATTAGATTTTTCATGTCCATTAAGATTTACTTTATATAGTTGGGTGCTCCCGTGTTTGGTGCATACGTATTTATGAGTGTTACCTCTTCCTCTTGAATTCTTCCCCTAACCAGTATATAGTGGCCTTCTTTATTTCACTTGATCATTGTTGGTTTGAAGTTGTGACTGTCTGAGAATAGAATTGCTACCCCTTCTTTTTTCTGAGGTTCTGGGGCAGGTAGTATTGTGTTCCATCCTTTGACTTTCAGTCTATGAATGTCTGTATGATTTAAATATGTTTCTTGTATACAGCATATTGTTGGATTTTGTTTCCTAACCCACTGTGCCAGTCTATTTCTCTTAATTGGTGAATTGAGTCCATTTACATTGATGGTTAGAATTGAGATGTATTGACTTATAGTGCCATGTTATTTACCTGTTGTCATTTCGTCCTTTTTCTCCTGTGTTTAATTGCTTGCCCTATTTAGTTGGTTCTTTCAGATCTCATTCATAGAATTCTGATCATTTTGGTCCCGCTCTAGAACATCTTTCAGTAGCCCGTGTAGGGTTGGCTTTGTCATTATGAAATTCTTTAGCTGTTCTTCTTCATGAAAGTACTCCCTTTTTTTTTTTTTTTTGTGGAACCGCGGATTGAACTCAGATCTTTGCGTTTGCCAGTCAAGCGCTTATCCTACTGAGCCATCTCCCCAGCCCCAGTACTTCACTTCTTCAACAAACTTGAAAGAGATTTTTGCAGGGTATACTAGTCTGGGCTGTCTGATGGGTTTTCCTTTGAATGTGATTGGGTTTTTTTCCTCTAGCATTTTTCAGTAGATTATTCTTGGGCTGAATTTGTGTTATCTTGACTATTATATGTATTGGTGTGTTTTTCATTGGATTGAGGTTACTTGGCATTCTGTATGGTTCGGTTACATGAATGTCAGATTGTTTCCTCATATTTGGGAAGTTTTCTGCTATTGCTTCTGCCCATATTTTTTTAATGTCATTTGTATTGACCCCTTCTTTCTCATTGATGCCTATTAGTCTCACATTGTTCATCTTTGCATCATCTTGCAGGTGATTGATTATTCTTTCCTTTATCCTCCTTGTTTTTAAGAGATCCTTTCTTACCTTTTCACTAGCCACACCAGCATCTTCAAGATATAAAACTCTGTTTTCACTTTCACTTAAACGGTTTTGCAAGCTTATGATTGAGATTTTAATTTCTTCTATATCTCTTTAAGTATGCTTCATGCGATCCGTTTCTTTCCTGTATTGCTTATTCAAGGAATCAGTCATTTTTCTTATCTCCTCTATTTTTTTTATCGATGTCCTCTTTAGAAGCAGTTATAAATTGTTTTCCTGCAGTGTTTTTTTCAGATTGGGTTTCCTCCCTGTCTTTCTGTAGTTGCTTCTTTACTTCAGATGCTATGTGTTGTGAGAATTCTTTTTTTATTTCAGAAAAGAATTGCATTCTGAGTTCCTCTATATCTTTCTGCTGCTGCTTATTTACTATTAACGCTATAAATTCATGGATTTGAGCCGAGCTAGTGTCCTCCTCATTTGTTCTCCATGGGCATTGGGTTTCCTCCATATGTTTCTGCATTTGATTCTTTACTGCAGTTGTTATTATTTCAGGGATTTCTTTTTTTATTTCCAATCTGAGTTCCTCTATACCTTTCTGCACCTGTTTTTTTTTATTTCAGAAGTCGTTCATTCATTGCTTTCAGCTGTGTGATTCCCAATTTGTTCTGTGTTAGTGTCCTCTACACTTGTTATGGGTGGGGTTGAGTTCTGAGGTTGCATTTTGTTCCTTCTCGTCATTTTGCATAACACTGTCTTCTGATCTTTGTTGTAGATCTTCGTTGTAGTTATAACCTTAGCACATACTGAAGTTCAGGTGCAGATCTACAAATTTTGTATTTATCCAGCTGTGCCTGCCTTAGGTCTTGCTGCTGTGCTCAGCTTCTTCCTGCTGCTGCCCTTGGAGGTGAACTTCTTGTGCCCCTCTGACAAGCTCTTCTGCTCCTGGACTTGCTGCGTGGATCTATCCTCTTCACTCTCTGCAGTGATTGCCGCTGCAGGGTTACACCCCAGGCGTATGCCTGTCCTGAGCTGAGCCTGGAGGAGACAAGGTGGAGTAGCGGGAGGGGCAGCTTTCCCACGCACTCATGGAGTCTGTGCTAGGACTGTGTCTGGGGGTTCCAGGAATGCGGCAGAAATTCTTATTTGGTGGGTGGGGTGGGGGAGGTGCTGCGGAGTGGTGGGGGCATCCCAAGTTGTTGAAGAGGGTTTCACCTATGCTGTGCCTGTGCTGGGACCTGTGCCTGCATAGGGTAGTGGGAAGCCCTCTCACGGACTCCCCGGACCTGAGCTAGCACTGGGTCTGTGGGTTCCCGGAACATGGCCGAAATTCGTACTTGGTGGGCAGGGTGCGGTAGGTGCTGTGGAATGGTGGGGTCGTCCTAAGGGGGTGGAAGAGGGTCTCACCCATGCTGCACATGGGCTGGGAGCAGTAATAGGTCCTGCTGGCGCAGGGTAGCCAGAAGCTCTCCCACACACTCACCGGCCTGGGCTAGGAGTGGGTCTGGGGGTTCCAGTAATGATGAAGAGATTCCTACTGGACGGGTGGGTTGCAGGAGGTGCTGCGGAGTGTTGGAGGGCATCCCCAGGGGGGTGAAGAAGGTCTCACCCATGCTGCATCTGGGCTAGGACAAATAATAGGTACCACAGGAGCAGGGTAGCAGGAAGCTCTCTGGAACAAATGTCCTTGGTGGACAAGTAGAGTGTTTCACCGAACAACAGCTGGAAAAACATTTTTTTAAGATTCGCATATGTCATTTTCTGAAATAGACCACATACTAGTCCATAGGTCATGCTTCAGTGTATGCAAGCAAACAGAAATTATCCCATGGATATTTTATGACCACAGTGCAATGAAACTGGAAATAAACAAGAAAAGCGACCAGAAAGCACACCAAAATACATGGAAATTCAATGACAACTTATCAGAATTTATGGGATATGATGAAAATAGTTCTTACAGGGAAATTCATACCTATCAACACACACATTAGAACATGGAATGGGAGCAAATAAACACCCTAATGCTTCACCTCTGTCATCTAGAAAAGGAAAAGCAAATCAAACGCTGAGCTAAAGTACAGGAAGAAATTATAAAGATTAGAACAGAAATTAATTCAATTGAGAAGAAGTAAACAGTTCAAAGAATTAACGAAATAAAAAACTGGTTCTTTGAACGATTAAATAAAATTGATAAGCCGCTAGCTAACCTCATCAAAAATAGGATAGAAAAAATTCAAATACAAGCAACAATAAATGAAAAGGGTGCAATTACCACATACCCAGTGGAAATTCAGAAAGTTATCAATATCTATTTTGAGAATCTTTAAACTCCTCAAACTATTCAATGAAATTGAAAAGAAAGCATTCTTTCCAAAATCATTCCTGTAGGCGACTATTGTATTGACGCCAAATCTAGGGAAAGATGTAAGTAAAAAAGAGCACTACAGGCCAATCTCTCTCATGAACATAGACGCAAAAATCCTCCATAAAATCCTAGCAAATATAATGCAGCAAATCAGACAGAAGACCATATATCATGAGCAGGTAGGATTTATCCTAGGGCTGCAAGGATGGTTCAATATTCGAAAATCTATAAATGTAATACACTATATCAATAGAACGAAAACTAAAAACCACATTATCATCTCTATTGATGGAGAAAAAGCTTTTGACAAGGTTCATCACTCATTCATGTTCAAAGTCCTACAGAAAATTGGAATAGAAGGCCTCTACTTCAATTTGATAAAAGCCATCTATGACAACCAAATAGATAATATAATTCTAAATGGGGAAAAACTGAAATCTTTTACTTTCAGATCTGGTGGAAGACAGGTTGTTCTCTATCACCCCTAATGTTCAATGTAGTTTTGGAATTATTACTACAGCCATTAGATAAGAGAAAGAAACAAATGGAATAAGAGTAGGGAGAGAAGAAGTTAAACTATCTTTGTGTGCACATGACATGATACTCCACTTGGAAGACCCAAAACACTCTACCAAGACACTATTAGAATTGATACACAAGTTCAGTAGCAAAGCAGGACAAAAAGTCAATACTCAAAATTGAATAGCATTCCTCTGCACAGATATCAAACACGCTGAGAGGGAAATTACAGAAACAATACCTTTTATGCTAGCGCTGAGGAAAATGAAATACCTTGGAATTCACATAAACAAATAAGTCAAAGATCTTTTCATGGAAAATTACAGTACTCTGAAATAAGAGATCATAGTGTATTTCAGAAAATGGAAAGATATTTCATGCTCTTGGATATGAAGAACCAACATTGTGAAGATGGCCATACTCCCAAAGTTGTTCAACATGTTTAATGCTAGCCCTATCAAAGTACCACCAACATACCTTCCAAACCTAGAGAAATTGTTTCTAAAATTTATTTGGAACCAGAAAATACCTAGAATAGCAAGGGCAATCCTGGGCAACAAAGACAAGTCAGGAGGCATTACAATTCCTGACTTGAATTTATACTACAAAGCTACTGTGATAAAATCAACATGGTATTGGCAACAAAATAGACCTGAGAATCGATGGAATAGATTAGAAGTTGCGGAGGCCTCTATGAACACACTTAACCACCTGATCTTCGGCAAAGGGGCCAAACACACTTACTGGAAGAAAGATAGCCACTTTAACAAATAGTGCTGGGCAAACTTGTTCTCTACATGCTGAAAACTATCACCATGCACTAAGCTAACTTCAAAATGGATTAAAAATTTAAATATTAAAACACAAATACTAAATCTCCAGGAAGAAAAATAGATGGAAATCATGTAGACATAGGGCTAGGCAGAGAGTTCATGAACAAAAATCAAAACACACAGATAACACTTGAAAAATTAACAGCTGGGACCACCTCTTATTGAAAAGTCTTCCCATGTCAAAAGAAATTACTAACAGAGTGGAAAGACAACCCACAAACTTCGAAAAAATCTTAACTAAGAAGCACTCAGACAAAGATCTGCTTTCTAGAATTTATAATGAAAACAAATACATTAGGGACCCTATATTTAAAGTCTCAATTCAGAAATAGGCACCCGAGATGAGCACAAGCTTCTCAGAGGATGAAATTTAAAAAGCGATTAAATATATGAAAAAATGCTCCACATCACTAGCCATCTGTAAAATGCAAATCAAAACAACACTGACAAACCATCTCACCACAGAAAGGATGGCTATTATAAATAAATCAAGGAACAACAAATGTTGGAGAGGCTGTGGGGAAAAGGAAACCCTTCTCCACTACTTGTGGGAAAGTACACTGGTGCAACTATCATGGAAATCAGTGTGGAGACTCCTTTAGAAACTAGGACTGGAAAGCCCATTCAAGGCAGCTATCCCTGTACTGGGAATTTTCATGGAGGAATTGAAAATGTGATATAGTGATATGTGTGTACCCATGTTTAAAGCAACACAATTTGTGATAGCCAAATCTTGGAAACAACGAAGATGCCCTTCAACCTAGGAATGGATGAAAAAAGTGTGATATCTTTGTACAAAGGAATACTACTCAGCTATAAAGAATGATAACCTTGAAGCATTTACATTCAAGTGGATGCCATTGAAGTTATACTCATAAGTAAAATAAACCAGACTCACATGTGTAAATATCTTATACTAGTCTCCCTAGTATAAGAAATCAATGAAGATATACAAATAGAAAGGTATAACACAATGAAAATGAAAGCAAGAACTTGAGGATTGGACAATAAGGATTGGGTAAGGAGGAAAGCTGAGAAATACGACAGGGGCAAAATCATACATTTATATGCAGAATATGGTCAAGGTAATGATTCTGAGAAACACCAGCAGCTCTTTGAAACTAGCAGTTAATTGGTAATATTCTCACCCTGATACATGCTGATACCTGTGAACCAAGCAACTTCAATGAAGATAGCAATGTATATTAGAGGGGTCATGCGTGGAATCCCTATCATTCTGGTTTTCTAAATACATACTTCTTGACATGACATACCAATTATTACCATACTCTCTCACAAGTAAAAATTTTTAATGGGTAACAAATGAAAAAAAAAACCACACAAGAAAAAGAAAAATAAGTCATAGGACTGTCCTGCTACAATGCTGAATATTGTTAAATGTCTAAATCTCTGTGTAAAAATATATGTCTATTCCTACTTTAACATTTTTTTTCATACTCTGAAAGGACTTAAAGATCAACACATCAATACTTGATGGAAAATACCATTCCACCTTATGCCTAAGATGTTTGATATTTAGACAGATAGTTAGGGTAAACAGAACTGTATATGTTGCAAGATAATAAGCTTCTCTTCAGGAGCGTCAACAACCTAAGTTTGCAGATCAACAATTGGAAGAAAAAGGGCTGCAAGGACAGCCAACATTTTGGCCCTAGTATTTCAAGGTCAGTGAAGACTCAGGACACAAAAGAACCTGTACTGTAACATCATGTAACACAGTTGTGCCCCAAATATTCTGATCAAGGAAATTATTGAGCCACAGAGGAATGCAACTTATGATGTATAGAGTGCCAAAGGAGAGTCACATGGATAGAAAACTTTCAGGCTTTCACAGGGGGTAAATTGGTCAAGTAATGACCATGATTCATCCACATGGCTGACACTAACAAAGGATATGCAAAGTGTGGTACAGGGTTACAGGATAAATCCTGAGGGGACTTGACTGAACTTATCAGATACAAAAGTAACAATTTTTTGTTATATAGGTCTTGCATTATCTTTGTATTAACCATCTAGCAGAAAAGTATAAAAACTAGGTATATAAAGAAGGCCATATTAACATGCTGAGCTGTGAAAGGCTCAAGTCAACAACTTCTGCGGATAACATACTACTATTGTGGACTGCTGGACTGTGTTGGATTGTTTGCTGAATTCAAGTATTTATACTATTTAGATGAAAAGACAATTCTCATCTCTGACAGGACGAAACATAAAAAGGGGATACAAAGGAAGGACCATTTTGTAATTGAGTATAGAGAATAGTTAGGATAGCTATACAGCTACTTTCATTAAATTCAATGAAAATAAAGACATGTTGTAATAGTGTTTCGATAGGATATTCTGTCTGCTTCTTATACTATGAATAATCACTAAGAAGATAACAAAAAGAACAGATAAAGAATTTCATGATGGCAAAGCCAACCCTACAAAGGCTACTGAATGATGTTCTAGAGAGGGTCCAAAATGATCAGAAATCCATGGATGATATCAGAAGCAATCAACTAAATAGGGCAAGCAATTAAACACAGGAGAAAAAGGAGGAAACGACAACAGATAAATAACATGTCAATCATAAGTCAATACATCTCAATTCTAACCATCAATGTAAATGGACTCACTTCACCAAATAAGAGAAATAGACTGGCACAGAGGATTAGGAAACAAAATTCAACAATATGCTGTCTACAAGAAACATATTTAATTCATAAATACATTCATAAGCTGAAAGTAAAGGAAGGAAAACAATATTACACACACCAACATCTCAGAAAAAATTAGGAGTAGCAATCCTATTCTCAAACAGTCTAAACTTCAAACCAAGAATGATCAAATGAAACAAAGAAGGGAAGTATACATGGATTAGGGGAAAAATTCAAGACGAAGAGGTAACACTAATAAATATGTATGCACCAAACACTGGAGCACCCAAATATATAAAGCAAATCTTAATGGACATGAAAAATCTAATATCCAATACCAAAATCTTAACAGGCCATTTTAACACACCCTTATCCCAAAAAGATAGGTCAACCAGACAAAAACGTAGCAAACAAGTAACACAACTGAACCAGAGATTTTAAAAAAAATGGCCTTGGAGGACAAATACAGAGTGTTCCACCAAAGCAAAGCTGAATACATATTTTTCTCAGGTGCACATGGTCATTTTCAAAAATAGACCACATACTGGTACATAGGTCATGCTTAAGCATGTTTAACAAAACAGAAGTTATCCTAAGCACATTATCTGACCACAGTGCAATAAAACTGGAAACAAATGACAGAAGAAACCAGAAAAAAACCTTAAATACATGGAAATTAAATGACACCCTACTCAGAAACCAATGGGTCACAGATGAAATTAAACAAGAAATTCAACAATATCTAAAATTCATTGAAAATTCAATCACAACTTATTGGAATTTATGGCATACGATGAACGCAGTTCTCACAGGGAAATTCATAGATGTCAACTCACACATTATGAAAACAAAGCAGCAACAAATAAAAACCTTAATGCTGTACTTTAAAAACCTAGAAAAGGAAGAGAAAAGAATACCCAGAGCCCAAAGACGAGAAGAAATTATAAAGAATAGAGCAGAAATTAATCCAATTGAGATGAAGAAAACAATTCAAAGAATTAAAAAAGCAAAAAGCTGGTTCTTTGAAAGATTAAATAAAACCGATAAGAACCTAGCTAACCTCATTAAAAAGAGGAAAGAAAAAATTTAAATCAAAGCATTAAGGAATGAAAAGTGTGTAATTACGACAGTCCCAGTGGAAATTCAGAAGACTATCAATAGCTACTTTAGAAACTTTGCTCTCAAAAAATAGAAGACACAGAAGAAATGGACAGATTCCTAGAAAGGTACAAATTACCACAAGTGAATCGACAAATATAACCAGTCTCAATAGCTCAATAACAGCCAATGAAATCCGAGATGTAATTAAAAACTAACCTACAAAGAAAAGTCCAGGTCCGCGGTGATTCACAGCGGAATTCTACAGGAAATTTACAGAAAATGTAGTCCCTATGATTCTCAAACTCTTCCAAAATTGAAAAGGAAGAGTCCCAAAAATCATTCCTGGAGGCAAGTATTATACTAATACGAAAACCAGGGAAAGATGCAACTAAGAAAGAGAACTACAGGCCGATCTCTATCAGGAACATAGATGCAAAAATCCTCAATAAAATCCTAGCAAATAGCGTATAGCAAATCATCAAGAAGATCATACACCATGACCAGGTAAGATTCAACCCAGGGATGCAAGGATGGTTCAATATACGAAAATCTATCAATGTAATACAGTATATCAATAGAGTGAAAACTAAAAACCACATGATCATCTCCATTTATGCAGAAAAGGCTTTTGACGTAGTTCAACACTCATTCATGTTCAATGTCTTAAAGAAAATTGGAATAGACGGCCTCTACTTCAATCCGGTAAAAGCCATTTATGGAAACACAACAGCTAACATAATCCCAAATACTGAAAAACTAAAATCTTTTACTCTAAGATATGGTATAAGACAAGGACGTCCTCTATCACCACTCCTATTCAATATACTTGTGGAATCATTAGCTACAGCCATTAGAAAAGAGGGAAAAAAAGAAATAAGAATAGGCAAAGAAGAAATTAAATTATCTTTATTTGTAGATGACACGATACTTTACTTAGAAGACCAAAAAAACTCCACCGAGAAGCTACTAGAATTAATACAGTAATTCAATAGCATAGCAGGTTATAAAGTCAATACCCAGACCCAGTCCTAGCCAAGGACCGGTGAGTGTGTGGAGAGCTTCTTGCTACCCTGTGCCGGCAGGACCAGTCCCAGCCCAGGCGCACCGTGGGCCGGATCCTCTGCCAACCACTTGGGCAGCCCCTCACCACTCCGCAGTACCTACCCCACCCCGCCCACCGAAAAGGAATTTCTGCCCCGTTCCGGGAACCCCCAGACCCAGTCCTACCCCAGGTCCACTGAGTGTGTGGAGAGCTTCCTGCTACCCTGCGCTGGCGGGACCAGTCCCAGCCCAGGCACAGCATGGCCCGGACCCTTTCCCACCCCCTTGGGTTGCCCCCCACCACTCCGCAGTACCTCCCGCGACCCGACGTCGGAGTAGGAATTTCTGACACGATCCAGGAACCCTGAGACCCAGTCCTAGCCCAGGTCCCATGCGTGTGTGGAACAGATTCCTCTTCCCCCAACTTCACCTTGTCCCGTACAGGCACAGCTCAGGCCTGGCATACACGACTGGGTTGTAAACCTGCAGCTGCAATCCCTGCAGAGAGCGTAGAGGACAGATCCACCAAGCTAGTCCAGGAGCAGAACATCTTGGCACAGGGGCAAAACAGAGTCACTCTAAAGGGCAGCACAGGGAAGGTGCTGAGCACAGCAGCCAGACACAAGCCAGACACAGCTGGATAAGTCCAAACTTTGCAGAGCTGCACCTCAACTTCAAAACGTGAGAAGATTATAACTACAGCAAAGATCTACAACAAAGGTCAGAAGACAAGGTGCACAAAATGACGAGATAGAACAAAATGCAACCTCAGAACACAGGCCCAGACGTAACAAGTGCAGAGGACACTAACACAGAATAAATTGGAAACTGCACAGCTCAAAGCAATGAATCAACAGCTTCTGAAATAAAGAAACAGCTGCAAAAAGATATAGAGGAACTCAGATTGGAAATAAATAAAGAAATCCCTGAATTAATAACATTTGCACTAAAGAATCGAATGCAGAAAAATATGGAAGCAACCCAGTGCCCACCCAGAACAACTGCGGAGGACACTAGCTTGGCTCAAATGCATGAATTAATAACGTCGACAGTAAATAATCAACAACAGAAAGATATTGAGGAAATCAGAGTGCAATTCTATTTTGAAATAAAAAAAGAATTCTCAGAAGTCATAACAGATGAAGTAAAGAAACAACTACAGAAACATAGGCAGGAAACTCAATCTGAAAAAAACATTGCAGTAAAAGAATTTCTAGGCCTCCCCCACCCCACCCGCCGAGTAGGATTTTCTGCCAAGTTCTGGGAGCCCCCA